>NW_017678301.1:4409-22784 GCF_001879085.1 Nicotiana attenuata
ATATATATAAAATTGTGAGAATAAACAAGATGACTTGACACCTCTCCTTGGCCAAGAATCGCATTTATACCATTTATAACACCAATTCTAACAAAAGAATTACTCTACCTTTTCCTTCAAAATTTACTCACACATAACCTGATTTTTAAGCTATCTATTCCTTTGGTTTCTCAATCGGTTTTTCCTTTGCTTCTTGTTTATTTTTCTGTTTCAAACCTTCATACTTGCTTATTTTGCTTGGTTTCCTTTTTAGATAATGTTCACACCTACTCAAATTCTTTATTCAATTTCCTTTCTTTTTTTTTTTATGTTTGTAATTATTAATAAAAAGCATGGGTGTACAATCATCGATTTATTGACTAGTTTGGTAAAATTTTTGGATTTTCAGGATGAGAAAGTTGATTGGAAGAGTTGCTTAACTCAGATGATGATATCAATCAGATCCGCGTGTTAAGACAAATTCGGCATAACCACATTTCTTTCTTGGAAATTAAATTTAATTTGACAAGATTCTAACAAACGTGAGTGTGAGTGAAAATTATCTAAATAACAGTTTCTTGAATGTTGAGAGTGTAAATGAAAGAAACCGGAGTGAACAATGTGCTATGATTTTTGGAAAAATCTTTGTAACATGAGCCCATATTATCTTCGACCAAGTATTGTTTGGGCACCCATGATACCAAATATGATTAGTATTCTTTACTTCAAGTGTGCATGTGACTTTCCCGTAGGAGGGTGTTTGGATTGGCTTTTAAGCTGGTCAAATCAGCTTTTAAGTTCTTTTTAGCTTTTTTCAGTGTTTGGCAAAGTTAAAAATGCTTAAAATAAGTTAAAAACTGCTCAAAACAAGCTAAAAGCAATAAGTTGGGTAACCCTAACTTACTGTTTTTTTTGCTTAAAAGCTATTTCTGCTGAAAAGCCACTTTTTTTAAGTCAATCCAAACGGGCTCTAAACCTATTATTGTTTCAGTCTTCTTTGTTTGTTATTTGTGCTAGATATCGAGTTGATCAACTTTATCTGATCGTGAAAAGTTAAAAAATATAATGATCGTTTTTTTAGTTTCTTAAAAGGTCTGTAATAGTACGTAATCAACGCCAACCGGAGGCAAATGAACTCTTAAGTTTTGCCAGTGTTGTCTCCGATCTTGCTTGAGCTTCTCTCTCTGTCATCCCTCTGTTTCCTTTCTTCAAGTGCTAAGGCGAATACGACAAGTACACGATCTTTGAGGGTCCCAACAGTGACATCATATAGCCTAAGCATGAGTTCTAGCATGGATTTCAGTCAAATTTCTATAACAATGAGAGAAACATATAGCTAATAACAAATTACTTCAATTTACGGTTTCACGGGATAGATCAAGTCACGATCCCACGGTGTACGCCCACACGCCCGGTACCTCCAAAATAATCACATGGCGCAACGTCCGGGATTTTATACCCTCAGGACCAGATTTATAACTGTTACTTACCTCAACTTATGTAATTCTTTTACTCCGCTATGCCTTTGCCTCGCGAATCGGTCTCTAAACACCTCGAATCTAGCCATAATTAATTCGATTCAATCAATACAAATTATAGGAATTAATTCCATATGAAAATGCTAATTATTCAAACAAAAATTCGAAATTACACCCAAAAATCGCCAGTGGGGTCCATGTCTCGGAACCTGACAAAAGCTACGTAATATGAACGTCCATCCAACTACGGGTCCAACCACATAAATTTCACCAAATTCCGACATCAATTCGGTCTCCAAATCCTCAAATCAAAATTTCAAATCCCTAGCCCCAGACCTTCAAATTTCACCCCAAAAACAAGTAATCTAGTCAGAATATTCGATGATAATCCCATATTATTGACTAACAGTGACCACAAGTGACTTATCTCAAGTTTTCCCATGACTTCTTGCTCAACAATCACCCGAAAACGAAATTGAAGACTAGGGTATAGAACCTTACCTCTTAAATGAAGAACTTGAGGGATTACATTTTGGATTTTAAGGCTTGGACAAGATTTTTTATGAACAAGGCACTTGAGCTTCTTCCTCTCTCCAGATTGCTCTCCCCTCTCTCTAAAAGCACCAGAAAATCAACAAAAAAACGAACCCCAAGCGAGTTAAATTTAATGGGGGTCGGGTAAAAAAAAACTAGATTTGCACTGCTGCGCCGCGTGGGGCGCCGTGAGGGGCGGCGTGGTAGTGAAAAATGTGTCTGGAAAACGTTTTTCGAGGTGTTCTGTAAATCCTCACAGGCGCGCCGCGTGTGGCGCTGCGGTAGTGGAAAATGCTGCCAGGTTCTGGTAATTTGGTCATAACTTCTTGTAGGAGTGTACAAAAATAACGAACGGGTTGAAGCATTAGAAACTAGGCTCGAAGATCATTAATTTGATAGGTTTTTCATCACATAAATCCTTATATATATGTAGATATGATCGCCCAAAGTTTGATCTTGTGCGTGCTCATTTGAAACTTTCGTCTATAACGAAAATTTTCAACTTGGGCTTGAACTTAGGCCTCTCCTTAGACCCCAAATAACTTATAATATGCCTCGTACACTTATTATCATATCCAGTTAATATCCATCATATTGATAGTCCTCGTCTGCAGACAAAATAATATAATTAGCGCACGTCAATTTTCTTAATAGCGCTTAAGTAGTTCGAAATTTTTCCGGGGTGTTACACTCAGGCAATAACTATGTCCAATCTATCTAGCTAGGATCTCAACTTCTTTGCATTTTTGTTCAAACAGTCTCTGGTTTCTGTCTAGCCAAATGCTGTATAATGTTTCAGTGAAAAGCAGCATCATGATCCCAGCAACACTAGATTTTCCTTCAAACCTCTTTTTTCTTCTACTTTGATTACTTTTTCCCATTTAGTAATTTATATATATAATCGAAATAATAACTTCATATTTAGTAACAAAATTTATATTTGAATTTAACCAAGGTATAAGGATAGAAATTCTTTCATTATTTCTTTATAAAAATATGTCAAATATTTTTAATAATTGTTACTTATATGCAATAATCAATTATATTTTCCTTTTCTTTTATTTGTTCCTAACTTTTGAGATGTAATTTTAATTATTAAATTTTTTGTATGAGAAATTTAACTAATTAATTTTTTTATTTTTACTTTTTTGTTTGCAATTCTTTTATTACTCAATATTTTTAGACATTATCTTTTAAGATTCTAATTATCTCTTATTATATTATATGAATTTTCTCAACATAATTAAAATTTAAAATGAGTCTTATCCGTCTATAAATTTACAATAATTTTATTTTTTATTTTTCCTCATTTTGTTCCTTTCATATCATTATGCTATTATTTATTATTTAGTGTTTTAGTCACAAGTCTTTTCATTACTTCTCCGCTTAAAATTAACTAATTATAAACTAAATTTTTTGCAATGTCTTAGAAACTTCTTTGTTGTTGACTTACCTTATATATTAGCTAAACAAATACAATCGAATTTTTTAATAAATTTTTTAATTATTTAGATTGGCCTAAATATACTTTCAACTCTATAATTAATTTAAGTTTTTTTCAAGATCATCGTTCTAGCTAAGAAATGTAAGACGCAATGAATATAACTTAGAGTTCTTATCCAAAACAAGAATTTTATCTACTTCGTAAGGTTTGTGATTATCTTTTTTCTTTTGTTTTGTATTTTTAAACAAAAAAAAAAAAAAAAAAAATATCACCTTCCTTTGTACGTTAAATTGTATTCTTTTATCTTTTTACAATTTTGTGTCAGTATCTGTCGACAAATTTCGACAATCTCCTCAGAGTAGAAAAATAAATAAATAACAGATTGTTACCCGTAAAATGCTACAGTTAAATTTGTAACATGGCTTATAGACACGTGAATTAAATTGATTCTAAAAAATTAAGTGATGACGAGCAAAAGTGAATAAATTAAGATTAATTGAAAAAAAAAAAAACAAGCGTGGGACTTAAATTGAACTTCTCCAGAAGTAAGAACAATATCTAGAACTCAGTATTAGCAAAATAATGTTAGCAGAATAAGAGAGTAATATTAGCCTTTTTTCATACAAGTGTTTCGTGTTGTTCAGTGAGTACAAATTTCTCTATTTATAACTAAATTAGAGGAGACAAGATCCCCAAACCAAGCACTTATTTAAGGTGAATAAAGATCCATCTTGATAGCGCCATAACAGTTTGAGTGTAAATGCCATGATTCTCAATAATGACTTCTCCTTTAATGCTGCCTTCTTCAACAAGTACCATGCTTTCAACTTATCTCTCCGGTTTTAATATCTTTGGAACTCATACAACACCATTCATATGCTTGTACACGGTGTCAGCTATTTGTTAACTCATATCCTACGTGTCTTTACTGTCACGTATCAACTCGTCGAATGTCCACCTGTCATTCGTTAATTTTACCTCATACAAATAGTCCCCCTACTTTCCGTTGACTCAACTTGATATGACCGGGAATTAGATAAGTCCTCTTTTCTTAGTGGAAAAGTTCTTGAACAGTCTCTGACACTTGAAAGAATGCACGTCTCTTGATGACGACAAAAACAGGGTTTTTGGTGAGTATCCCTCTTCTATTCGCCCGAGCAGTATTCCTGTTGTAAAAGAGGATTGTGGCTAGAAGAATATTGAGGTTTTAGCCCCTAGTGAATTAGAAAGGATTACATTCAGTAAACCGGGATACATGTATGTTTACACATACCCTTTCACTTTAAGACTTGGCAAGAAAATAGACCCAATAATCTTGGAGTTTTGCCGGAACTACCATGTTTGTCTGACTCAAGTAGGACCAACAATATGGCCCGCGGTGTCTTACCTTCGATTCCTATGTTCCCAGGCTCAGGAAACCCTTACTTTTGCTCATATGATCAACCTATACGCCCCCACAATTTTTTGTTGAGGCGTGATCAAACTCAACAGAAGCGGTCACCATGTCATCATCACCAGTGTTGATGATGACAACAGCCGTGGTTGGATGGAGAGGTTTGTTGTTGTCGCTCCCGAGGACATTTTACCGGCATCAGCATCTCCTATTCCCGAATCCTAGAACTACACTTGCAATCTTTTAACATCCTTCTTTTACTGTATTAAAGGAATTTACCCTTTTACTAAATTTTGTTTTCTCTTTATTCAGCCACCAGTTGGGTTCCTCCAGCAGTTGAGAACCTAACCCAAGGGGTTCAGAAAATTCTAGATACTTTCAATTAGGTTCAACTAGAAGGCCAAGAACCATGGTGAGGAAAACTTCCTCTTTCCTTTCTTAACTTTTAACTCTATGCATAATTTTTAACCTCTTTCAACAACATGTAGGTCTCCCGAAGGAATCTTCTATCTGTCCCACCATCATAGTTTCACATGACCTGAAGGTGGCCCAACAATGGAATCAAGAAGCCCTTGACCAGAAGAGGTCTCGTGATGCCACTCTTGCTTCCAGTGAAGGCACATCTTCTTTGAGTCCCTAGTCCAAGGGGAAAAAACAAAAAGGAAAGCATACCTCTATGGCTGAGGCTAGCGAGAAGCTTCTAGTCACAAAAGAGATCCCAGAAGAACCGGCCATGGTGGTCTATGACGAAGATAAAATCGAGGACGATGATGAAGCAGTTTCTCAATAGAGAAGAAGAAAAAGAAGAACTCTGTAAACTCAACCAGAGGACGTAGAAGGACTCTTTACGGAGTTCGACTTAGTTGAGAATGTCGAATCCTACTCGTGGGCTCCAGTTGTTGCCTCCGGACAGAAGTGTTTCGCTTCTGATGCTCCTACAACCTCAGTTTCATCATCTCCTGCATCACCAACTCTTGCCTCGGTGTCGGTCTCAACCGAATAAGCAGAAGATACGTGTTTCCCCGATCACTCGATCAAGGGAACCTAGAAAACACCTTCCCATCATCCATCTAGTACACTAACGGTAAACGCAGTGTTACCTTTTCGCTTTAGGACGAATGCCATTTACTTTCCGGGACGGTGAAAGCAGCCAACTATTTTAAGCCTTTGGCTTGGAATAAGGATCGGATAAAAATGGACGGTCTCAAAATTCAATAAAATTCTTATTTTTCCCTACAACCATAAACTGGGGCAGAATTTTGAGGAGGACCCTCAAAATTCCGAAGCAAGTCCAATCGACGTCATCGTATGCGGAACAGTCAGAGAATTGTTTGAATAACTGAGGCAGAATTTTGAAGAGGACCCTCAAAATTATATTGCAAGGAAGTCGCAATTTCTCTGAAAGTGTCGCAGTTATTGGTTCATCTAATTATTTGATATTACATATTACTGTGTTTAAATAACTATGCACGCATATTTTTCGAAAACTTTACTTTATAAACAGCCAGATGCTGCCCATGGTTACTTGAGCAGGATCTCGATACAGAACAAAGCAAAGCAAAGCAAGCAGGCGAAGACACGAACCAACATTCCCCGCAAAACTCATGATTTTTCTTTGGATACAGGTACAATGAACATAACAGGAGTATTTGCAAGTATACGCATACCAAAATCACTATCTTCATAACGACAAGGATGCCAAACGCAAACATATCTCCAGCTAAGAAATACTCTGGTATCACTCATTATCTTTTCTTTGCATGAGACTAAGCATTTTCTCCAATCTTAGCATGAGGCTAAGTCTTGCCTCCCCAATTGCATGAGACTAAGCATTGTCTCCATTTTGCATGAGGCTAAGCCCTGCCTCCTTAACTGCATAAGGCTAAGCATTTTCTGCTCTTCTTACATGAAGCTAAGCCTTGCCTCCCTATTGCATAAGGCTAAGCACTGCCTTCCATTGCATAAAGCTAAGCCCTGCCTTCCATTGCATGAGACTAATAGCCCGTTTGGCCAAGCTGCAAAAATCAGCTTATTTTGAGAAGTTTTTTTTTTCAAAAGTGCTTTTCTCAAAATTACTTTTGGTGAGAAGCAGTTTTGTTTGGCTAATTAGTTTGAAAAGCACTTCTGAGCAGCAATTAGTGTTTGGCCAAGCTTTAAAAAACTGCTTCTAAGTGTATTTTTCTCAAAAGTGCTTCTCAAAAAAGTGCTTTTGGAGAGAAGCTACTTTTTTCTGCTTCTCCAAAACTGCTTCTGTTTCTCCTCAAAAGCACTTTTTTCCTTCCAAAAGCTTGGCCAAAAAGAAGCTTGGCCAAACAGGCTATAAGCCCTGTCTCCTCTTCTTGCATGGGGCTAAGCCCTGCCCCCTCAATTGCATAACGCTAAGCACTGCCTTCCATTGCATGAGACTAAGCCTTGTCTCCTCTTCTTGCATGAGCCTAAGCCCTACCTCCTCAATTGCATAAGGCTAAGCACTGTCTTCCTTTGCATGAGACTAAGCATTGTCTCCTCTTTTTGCATGAGGCTAAGCACTGCCTCCTCAAATGCATCAGGCTAAGCACTGCCTTCTATTGCATGAGACTAATCCCTATCTCCTCTTCCTGCATGAGGCTAAGCGCTGCCTCCTTAAATTGCATAAGGCTAAGCACTGCCTTCCATCACATGAGACTAAGCCCAGTCTCCTCTTATGCATGAGGCTAAGCATTGCCTCCTTAACTGCATAAGGCTAAGCACTGTCTTCCATTGCATGAGACTAAGTATTGTCTCCCTTTCTTGCATGAGGCTAAGAATTGCCTCCCCAACTGCATAAGGCTAAGCTCTGCCTTTCCTTTCCTAATACGAATGTTATGCTACTTCTAATCTAGCACTATTTTGCCTTCCCGGGGCCTAAGCTCTGTCCCAATCTTATGCAAGACTAAGCTCTGTCTTGTTTCGCTTATATGACCCATCATCGTGTCTCTGCATTTCATGGGCTGAAATATCGCCATATTATCCAAAGGCATCATGGTCCGAAGGCATCATCCTCATAGCCTGAAGACACCATGCCATGGCCTAAGGATCTCTCAATATTGCACATCATTATTCAAAGGCGTCATGGTTCAGAGGCACCATTTTCATGGCCCGAGAACATCATTTCATGGCCTGCGAATCCTTTATCACATGATTCATGGCTCGGGACGTCATGGTCTAAGGACATCATCCTCACCGTCCGAAGACAATCTTCATGGTCCAAAGGGAATTTGCATCATGTTTAAATTCTCGCAATAACCCATATATGTTTTGCATGCATCGTATTTTAAGTTTTGCAGGTAATCCAAGAAGTAACCATTCTTCAAACAGGAGCAACCTTCGCTCTCGTTTCCGTTCATAACGTTCACACCCTGCAATAATTTCAAACGTAACCGACCACCATCAATTACCCGCCTTTCATTTTTTGACCGTTCAGATATTTGCTCTAAGATACATCCATAACGTTTCAAACTCACATTTATGACTTCGCATAAATCTACCCGATACTTTCCTTTCCAAAAGAACCCTTTTCGAAACACACGACCATTCCTATAACAACTCCATCAGGTTTCGCTCACCGTTGGTTCCAGAACTACACATGGCTTGATTCCAATAAAATCAGGGATATGTAGGCAGCTCAGAAACTAGGGTTCGGCCTATATTTTTTCAAAATCACTCCATTCGGTCAAAATGGGTCATCATTTCTTTATCCGACAACTCTTTCATCCTTCCCGGGTAAATAGGGGCAGCTGTTGATACCCAATGTTCCCTCATATTTTCAAATATATGCATATACTTTCAAAATAGTATATTTGCATCATCATTTAGTTTATAAACCCATACAAGCATTTTTCATAATTTTTCATAATTTTAAAAGGCTTTAAATTAATTTATTTCTGTATTTTATTATATAAATATTCAGTAATAATCCTTCAAATTATTTTATGATGATTTAATCATCTAAACTTATTATTTACACTAGCATGCATATTTTAAATATTTTATTTCATTACTCATAATTACATTCGCATTTTTAGGCTAATTCCACACTTTTGCAATAATAGCCTATATTCATGTAAAATTACATTATTTATAAAAAATTATCTTTTTATATTTTTATAATATTAAGTTTATTTTTAATTATTTTAGTGCACAAATAATATTTTTATCATTTATTAATTACTTTTATAAATTATTTTTTTGATAAAATTTTAGGTATTTAAATAATAGCCCTTTCTAACAAATTTTGGACCACATTAGTGACCCAAAAACTACCCAAAAGTTAGCCCAGTCCGCCATAGCCCAATCCAAGCGACTCCTTTATCCCCAACCCATTTCCAAACCCGACCCAGATCTCCTTAAACCTCAGCCGTTGATCAAAAATGATCAACGGCTCACAAAACCCCATCCCCTTTCCTTATATCTCCTCGCCCTAACCCTAATCCCCATTCCCTAAGGACCGCCGCCTCTAAACTCTCTCTGTCTCACCTCTGAAGAACCCTAATCACCACCCTTTACCAATCCCTTTAGCCATGGGATTTACCTGTTATTTACTTACCATATCCGTGTTCCTTCTTTACTAGTTAATCGTTTGTGGTGTTACCTATTTTCTTGCCTAACATGGCAAGGAAATCTCATCAAAATCGAACCAAATCGGTTCAAATCCTTCATTTCTCTTATTTTTCTGTCTATGTTCATCATGTATTCTTTGTAAGTATGAATATTTTCTATATCTGTTGATGATTTTTACCTACCCTAAATTAGGGTTTTCAGACCCCTTACAATCGAACCAAAATGGGTTCGATTCTATAATTTTAAGTGATATTCTTCCTATGTTCATCCTATTCTGTGTGGTGTTTTGATTTTATTCTGCCGATGTTACACTTTCCCTAAAATTAGGGTTTGAGACTCTTCCCTTTTCCTCATTGATTCTGATTGCATGTAATGAATCTTTCCTTTCTTGTGTTTGATTGGTGATTTTCCTTATTTGGATGTTAATTTCTACCACTATTTAAACCCTTCCCCCATTCTCTTTACGGGGAGACTTTTAGAACTCGATAGCTTCACTAAATCTAAAGCTTTACACTGATTTGCATTCTATATTCTGATTTTGGCCGGCTGGAAGCCAAGGCCATTAGTTCTGGGATCTTGCCACTCAGAATATTGTGGGCTTTCATTATTTTGTGCAGTTTCACATAACTGGTGAGTCACTTGACTTCTGCAATTTCATTCTTACATGTCTATGATCTGCATGTGTTCTTTCTTCTTAATCTATGGATCAATATGCTTCTGAGTTATGTTAGGTATTGCTCTATCAACATTACATGTCTTAGACTTTTTAACACTTAACTGCTCCTAATGCTACCAGTTCTGAAGTTATCTATTCCTAACCTAGTTTATCTGGACTCTCTTGAGGTTTATTCAATTAGTATGTTAAAATCTCGAATGCTCATGAACATGTTTGTGTTAGCCTATGTTAAGACCTTTATTGTCAGTCGTAATTTACCTCCCTGCTATTGTGTTATTCAACATGATCACTCGATCCTCCCCCCCCTACCCCCCCCCCCCCCGCCTCTAGTGTTTGCTTGTGACTTGAAACAGTCGTCTCATCATGTTTAAATCAGTACTTTGAGATGTTATGCTAAATCTTTGATACGAACTAGATCCTCTTTAGTTAATTAGGCCATTATAGAAATGCTTGAATGCCTATATCTGCTATTTGGCATGATTTCACCTTACACTCTGTTCAGAATCCCTCTAGTAATAGTCTTGCACATGTGTCTTAATTTGTGATTGTGATCTTACCCCTTTGCTAACATGATGCCCTATTCCCTCTATGATTATTTGGCCAATCACAATGCTGTCCAGTTCTCTTGATGATACTAGGTTGTGTACTTAGCATAATTCAACCATGTTTCAATCTGTTTTGCACTTGTGAACAGTAATCTTTTTCAATCCTGTAAACATGTTCTTTCTCAACTTTTTTTTAGCATGTGACTGCTTATGTGATAAGTGTTGAACCCGTTTCTCAGTTTACGTTAAGCTTACTTTTTAAATTCTGTGATTTGCTCAACTATCTACCTTATATGCTCAATTTGGTCGTGTCTGTTTAAATCCCTTCAATTCCTGTTTCTCAATTTTGGTCTCTTTCACTTGTTATCTAAGTTCTTTGAATCTCATTCTTAGCCGGCTGAAAGCCATGGCTACTTAGGTTTGTCCTTTGATCCCCTAGTGTGAGCACTGCTCAGGGTTCATTTGAAACCCTTGTGAACTCTGACGCAGTAGGGCTTGGTCCCTAGTTTATTCTCTGAGTTATTTCAGCTAATCTCCCTAGTGTGAGCACTGCCCTGAGTTCTTGAAGCCCTTGGGAACTCTGACACACTAGGGTCTTGGTTCTATATGTTCATCTCTATTTTAAGACCACTAGGGAAATCCCTCAAGTCCTGGCTACCTTATGTCCATGAACATGTAATTTTGGGGTTGTTGTGAACTGTGAGAATGAAGGACTCGCCTGGCCAGGTATACCTTTGGGCCTGCTATAGGCTCCCTATAGCTGTTCGACTTTGTAATTTATTCTATTCATTCCGGGTCTGTAATAATTCTTGTAATAATATTTTGGGGTATTAGTGAAATTGGGGGAAGGGCTCTTATCTTATACTTGCAATGAAATGGGTAGAAATCCTTCCTATAGGTTCGTTACTTAGTTAAAGTATGCTATTATGCTCAAACATGTTTAGCTATCATGTATTAGAAATCATGCCTATAGGTATTTTATCTTTTCTCAAAACGTGTTACTTTCCTGTTATTGTAGAAATCTTACCTATAGGTATATTGTTGTGCTCAAAATGTTAAATTATTATATGTTAGCCATCCTACCGATAGGTTCTTTATTTGGTTCGAATGTGTTCTACTCATGTTTATTAGAAATCATGCCTATAGGATCTAAAATCGGTTTTAATTATAGAAATCATGCCTATATGATCTAAAACCAATTTTAATTATAGAATTCATGCCTATAGGATCTGAAACTAGTCTTAATTATAGAATTCATGCCTATAGGATCTAAATCAGTTTAGTTAATTGTCCTACTCGTTCCTTTAAGAGTCTTCAACGATGTGCTAATTATCATCGCTAGAAACCATGCCTATAGGACTCAATTAACCAATTCTGAACATAATCCTGTGATCACCATTATTCTTTACTGCATAAAATGCCTAGATATCATGCCTATAGGTTTAATCTCTTATACCTGTAATCAGTAGGCAACCATGTAGGTTTCAGAGATTGTAAATTGCCCGCTCATTAAATCCAGAATCACTTAAAGATCCTGCCAATAGGTTTCTGCAACTTCAACTTGTTAAAATCGGCAACTGTCTTTGTTAATTAGTCTGCGTGCATTTGGTTGTTTAAGTGTGGAGGCTAACTTGAGCCCTTAACTGCTTTTATATGGAGTCCAACTTGTTTTGTATGTCGCCTAGTTTTCACATTTTTGAGAAACTTAAGTTAAGTCTAGAACCACTCAAATAGAGGTCCAAATGCCTCCTGGACCATAGGCATGGAACGGGTAGTGCACGCATAGGGTACGGTTTAGAACCAACTAATGCGCTTTAGGTAACAACTTAAAGATAGTAATCGGGTAGCAGGAGATGATAATCTATGCCTGCTGAATAATATGAGTAACACCCCACTTTGAGGGAGCTACGAAGTATTATTTATGTTGCACGGGGTGATCCTTTAGGCTAAAAAATTTAGGACCCCCCCTCCCCCCCACCTTGCCTTTTGTCAATTATTTATGTTTAATAATCAACTTCCCAAATTCCTTGTTTTTCCTATACTTGATCTCCTAGACAAATTCATATAATTGAGTTCGGTCGGAACCCACAGTTGTGGACCTCGAAGAGTTCCTAACACCTTCTCTTCGAGGTAATTTCGAGCCCTTACCCGATCTTTGGTGATGCAAACTAGTTAAAAATTATTTGCAAATAGGTGCCCTAACGCACCTTAATCCGTTAGGTGGCGACTCTCTCTTTTAAAACCCTTCCTTAAAAGAGTTGTCACGTGTCGAAACCCGCTTTCGCGAGAAAAAAGGGCACGACAGTGTTGACATCTAGTCTAACTGTAGGAGCGGGAGCATGACGAACTCTGCAAACTACAAATCCTAAAAATCAAAAAAGAAATCAAAATAAGCATATAAAAAACAAAATTCACGGTAAAGCAAAGCAGCATACCATGGGTTTTAACTTTCCACCCAAACTTTTGGGATGGAAACTTCCAAAATCTTTGCTCCATAGGAGCAGCAGACAATATCTATTTTACCCAATCACGAAAAGAAAGCTCACCGAAGACTTCCATGAAGAAAACACGAGCAAGAAAATTAGTATTCTAAGAAAGAAAAAATAGCAGAATGTAAAAATTAAGGGAAACACTTATGTGTAAAATTCCACTTTTCGGGAAAAGACATATTCTCTTCTCCCACTAAAGCACGGGTTGGGACTGCCACGAACCTAGCATACCAGCCTTGGTCATGGTCATCTTCAGGACTAACCAAGACCCATATGCTTCTCTTTGTGAGTGTGAAAACACCCTCGTAAAAAAGGTTTGGGGGATACAGATGGAGGAGATGTCAGACAGTCAAAGGGGCGAAAACTAAATCCGACAAATAGCAAAGGCAAACTACTGCCCTTCCTATTATCGGGCCTATTTGCCCAAGGCAAGCGTTGAAATAGCGAGTAAATTCTATAATCACTAGGTCAATTGGAGGTTGAATCCTAAGGTAAAAGGATAAGTGTAGATTAACGATGTATCTTCACGGTAGGTGGTTATTTGGTCATCAGCACTAGGGGCTGTGATTGGAAAATCATATTTCCAATGGCATTCTCTACGTACAAGAGGAAGAAGACCAAATTTTATAAGGGAAGATTAAAATTCAGCAGGGTTAAGTTCTGCTATGGAGGAAACGTCTTTACTCCATGCCTCACAATCGGAAATAAAAGAAAATTCCTAAGGAACAATCTCTGAAACTAAAGGTTCAGTCAGTGGTTTGTTTTGATCCCTAGCTTTGGAAGAACTAGGTGTGGATGTGGATTTATCTTGTAGGAAGAATAAGGTTTCGAAGAATTCTTCTTAGAAGAGGTAGTGCTCCAACTGGATATGGAACCTAGGCTACGAAGCCTACCACCTATGTTCCTACTTCTAACCGGAGCCATAGTAGAAGGAAGTTCATCTATGTTGGCCCAAGTAAAGGTTAGTTTTGAAGACTGACAAAGGAACTCAGACATGAACCAGGTCCATCCAGTGGCCATCCCTCATGTGCACAAAAACGGGCAGATTCAAGCATGTGGGATGCACGTGAAGGAGATAAGCTTAACTTGGTGTATTTAATATCTCCTGATCGAAAAGGTTACATAATTGATAAGGAGAAGGCCTCCTTACTCAAAGAGAACACTATCCAAGATAGGGAAGGAGTTAGAAGTTGAAATCAACTACAACTCTTCCACCAAGGAAGAGTTGCATCAGAACTCTAGTTATTTCTTCATCTACTAACTCTATTAATTTCAGGATGCTCTCACATTACGTGTGTTGCACAAAAATGCAGAAGTTAAACGTGAATTGAGAGAAAAATATCAAGGCTTTTTGCAAGCAGTTCGTGTGTCATTCAAGTGTGCAAACCTGAAGCTACATGAACCAGATTGAAGAACCAGCTCCATAAAGAGTTTTATGTGTCTTTCTTTATTTCTAGTTCAATTGTAGTAGGTATTTTTATATTGTACCTTTCAGCTTTATCTAGAAGCAATTGTAATAGGTATTTTGAGTATTCAAGTTAGAGTTAACTTGAAGTTGTCGCAGCAGTTAGAGGCTGGTTGCTACAACGGGATTAGAGTTAATCCTTAGGTTTACAAAGAGTTTTGTAAATGCTGTTTTGGCTCAGTGATTTTAGTGGAAGTTTGGAAAAATCCTACTGAATAGTAGGTCGTGGTTTTTTCACCTTTTGAGCCAGGTGTTTTCCACGTAAAAATCTCTGTGTTCTTTATTTTCTGTATTTATTATTCCGCAAACAGCAGTAGTTGGAACACCTAGAAGAACCAGGACCTTCGATAGTTCAGATAAGCGAAAATTGGGTACCACACAAATCAACCCCCCTTCTTGTGTGGTATTGACGTTTAAAACATCAATCTACTATAATAGCACGCCGAGAATTGGAAGATGAAGAAAGGTTTGATGATTGTGAATAAGGGTGTTCATAGTTCGGTTTGGATCGATTTTTCCCTAAAAAGAAACCAAACCAAGTAAGTCGGTTCTTCAAATATTGGAACCAAACCAAACCAATTAAGTCGGTTTTTTATCGATTCGATTTTTGTCGGTTTTTAATTTTTTCGATTATTTATCGATTTTTTTCATAAATATAAGACATACACTACCAAACACATATTCCGGCGGCTACATTTTCAATGTAACACTATCAACCAATTGCTCTTTGAGAAATCTATTATTTACCAAGATATATTGATTATAATTGAATCAAATAGTGATGAATAATTTAAGTAATCAATTATTCTTGTATTTAGCAAAATATACTACCAATCTAACCTTTATATAAAAGCAAGCAATTAGATTATTGTAATAACAAAGAACTAGACTAAACATACAAATGACTAATATGCACCATAAAATTTTAAAAACTTTATACACACACACACACACACACACACACACACACACACACACACACACATATATATATATATATATATATATATATATATATATATATATTAATATATTAATAAATTTAATAGCTACTTCTATAGTCGGTTTGGTTCGATTTTTTCCGATTATTTTTTAATTAAAATCAAAATCAAACCAAATTTGATAGGTTTTTAAAATTCAGAACCAAAACAAAACCAAACCAAAAAAGTATCAGTTTTTTTTGGTCGGTTTGGTTTCGGTTTGGTTGGATTTTTAGATTTTTATGAACACCCCTAAATTTGTGAAGCCATTGTTAGGTAAAGCAGAATCACAAAGAGAAAAAGAGAGTTGCAAAGAAGATTTAGTGAAAAACGAAAGAGAGTAGGAGAAGTTTTGGAAGATGCATAATACGTTATTTATAAGGAAAAAATGTCATCATGAACCGTCATCATGGAACCGTCACGTCGAACTAACGCAGCTGCAGAAATCCTAAAAAGTCGATGCAAACTGTAGAGCCAACCAAGACAAGACATGTGTCTCAAGTATTAAATAGAAGAGACATATGTTTCTTCACTTTTGAAGCAAATCATAATGATATTGGGAAGAGGCGGCAAGACATCCTGCCATAAATAAACTCACCACTTCCCAAATATTCAGTTGAGAATATGCAGAAAGTGGGATGACTATCCGTATTGGTAAAAACATAGACTCGTCACGTGGACTAATGATATGTTGACAGATGTGTTTAACCAAAAAATAGAATTTCGGTTAAAACTAGAAATTAAGAGGAAAAATCGGGTTACTGATAATCAGGAGACGAAAAGAATAAGAAATTTTTGAGGATAATAAAGCAGTAAATAAGTTTGTATTTCAATGTAATCTCAATGATATTTCGTGTCCTTACAAATGCTGAGACCTCCTCCTTTTATAGTTGATTTTTCTAGGAAAAGGTATAATGCCTTAGCCTTAAAGAGGCAATTATGAGCATTAAATGACATTAAATGAAACGTTACACAATCATTCCTATTCAATACTGATTCGCTAACGTATTTGACATTCAATACTGAATTTAGACTCCTTTATGCCATCAGATTCATATCTTCAATTCCTTCTGACCTCCTGCCTTTAATTAAGTTAAATAGATACGAGACTCGTATCATTTGAATAACATCTCGTGCCTATTTAACTTTCTTCTCCTCGTATCTGATATTGCCCGTGCCTCTTAACTGATCATCATGTTTTGACCATTTGACCAGTCCACGTGTCATGCCACGTCACCTTCAATTATAAATTCAGTTTTTTCCCAATACAGATAGTCCCCCCACTTTCCATTTATTTATCAATTAAATATTTGGGAAGTGGATCTTCATTAAAAAGGGAATTTTTGCCATAATCAATGCTATGACAGTGTCGACGCTTCAATTGTCTCTTCTATTTAATGCACCATATACGTGTCACCTTCTCATTAGTTCTGCGATTTTGCAGCCTTTTTCTAAGGCTTCTTTAACTCCACTATTCACGAAGCGATAGTTGCCTTTATTATAGGCTTTCCATCATTACACTTCTTAATTATCGACGGTTGAGTTTATATATAAATTTGCCCCCTTTTTCCTTTGTCTTCTTCTTCACAAGCTTTTTACCAAATTTCTTGCTATTTACTCTCGTTCACTTCTTCTTCAGTTCATGCCTTCTCACTATGTCGTCTTCGAATCCTAACCCTAAAAGAGTCCCAATTCTTGATAGTTTCCCCAATGCTCCTGCTAGACATAGAAGAGGTAGAGGAGGTGTGCTTCGTGGTACAGGGTCGGTTCGTGGTGGTACCTCTGGTTCCATCACTCCTTCTTCTAGTTCTGGCAATATCTCTAGAGGCTCTCTTTCTAACAGATCCACTTCTAAGGGCAAAGAACCTTCTGAGTCTAACCAAGAGCCTCTGGTTGAAGAAATTATGCCAACGGATTTATCTTTCAAACATGACAAAGAATCCGTTCGTGACCAAGTGATTAAAGTAGAGAGAGCTGATAAATATCCCTCTTTAATTACTGAACCTTTGATTCAAATTGTTCGAAGAGACTGTCGTTGGAGAGATGACACCCACATAGTTATTCCTACCCCACACCAAAGAATATCTTCTTATAGGGTTGGCTTTTCTTTCGTTTACACTTATCCCTTTACTTTGGAATTTATTCCTGCTATTGACCCAGTCATACTTGATTTCTGTCGTTTTTTTCAAAATTTGTTTGGCTCAAGTTGGTCCCCTCGTATGGAGAGCAGTAGCTTGTTTGAGGTATATGTCAACCTAAAACTGATGTTGACTTTACTTTCCCTCATCTAATTCATCTTTATCACCCCAAGCTATTCCGCAATGGTGGTTTTTACCTTATCTGCAAGAAGTAAGAGGGTTTAAGGTGGAATTATTGGTGCAATTGGTGGTTGTGGTGGATCTTCCTCATGTTCCATGTTTCTATGCGATGACGAAAGAGAGGGTTATTTTCTGTCCCTTTTTGCTTATCCGCAAAGATCTTTCAATTTCAGGATCGTATTCAGCCAACTCCTTAGAAGAGGAGCAGGTCATACACTAGCTGCGATTCCTATAGAGAGACAAGAACAAACTAAAAAAAATGATTTCTCAAATTAGTAAGAAGATAATTAATCTGAAGTAGACAACTGCCAATCCCCGGCTACGACGCCAAAAATTTGACGAGCTCTGGGAGTATGTGAGTTTTCTCGCTCGTACTTGTCAAATTATAGTATAGTTTATGATATCGTCCATAGAGATTGGAGAATCTATGCTACAAATTCGTATTATCCAGCCTACTATTTAAGAGAGTCTATTCGATGAAAAGGGTTAAATTTAT
>NW_017678302.1:0-22771 GCF_001879085.1 Nicotiana attenuata
GTTCTAAACCTTTTGGAGTGACATAAGGTCATTGCACAATCGATTAACATTATGGACATCATACCATCAATATGAACTTCACTAGGACTCAAGGATCATATATACTTTCTTGGAATAACTTTGTAAGGAAAGAATAACATGGACAACCTTAGTTGCTAGGAGTAGATTCATTATGAAATAGCGTATCGTTTATGTTCGTTTCACTTTAGATCATGCCAAAAGAATGAAGGAAGAGCCTTAACATACCTTAAACATGTTGAGTCCTTAATACCTTCTAAGCAACTCTTCAAACAAGTCAACTCGATCTATCATAGCATAAGGAGATTCAAAATCAGTGTTGAGCAAAGGCTAAGTCTGTAACTTAAGCTATTAGCTCGTCTACGTAAATTCGGGCAGATCTCCCTTGTAACAAGGGCCTCCTCCAATACCATATACCAACAACAAGCCAGGGAAGTCCAGCAACCTATAAATATCAATAACAAGACACCATATAACAACAACAAGTCACAACTACTTCACGACGAGCGGCAAGCTCCGATTGGAATCCGTATAACCCATATCACCCCTTATAGACTTCTTACATTAATTTAACAGTATCATTAACATGATAATGAAGTCATTCATCAATGATTCCATCCTTATACCATATATTTATAACAAAGGAAACAATCCTCAACTCCAACTATCTTTAATTAGTAGCTTTATTCACTAGTTGATGTCTACTCCATCCATTTAACTTAATCAACATCAAGATAACCTTAAGCACATGCAAGAAGACAATACACACAACTCCTATAGTAACTTCAAGTCGAAATCCAAGTTATATTCACCTCACAACAACCCTCAATAGCAATACAACACCATAAAAGTAACTTAAGCTAATCCAAGTACTATCTTGTAGTTTATCATCCTAACAACTTAACCAACATACAAGCAAGCTTAAGAACAATTAGTAGGCTGTTATACTCACCTTATACAGCAGCAACAACTTGGAATTTCATCCAAATACAGCCCACAACAATCCTCAATGACAACACAACCTCAAAGAGGTGTTGTTCTTCACTAGAACTAAGTTTTGATGTTGAAATATGGTGTAATCACTTTGGAATCACTTCAAACCCTTGTGGAATCTGTTTAGAGGGGTTAGGAGAAGTTTGGAGACGAAGTTGAGTTGAAAATAAGTGAAAAATAGGCGTCCAAATCGTTTATAAATTGAAGTAGGTCAACCACCGCCTAAGTGGGTCCCATTGGGAGCTACTTGCGCGGTCTCGCGAAAACACAAATATCTCTCTACTCCGATGTCGTACTGACGAACGGTTTAATGCGGTGGAAACTAGACTCGTAGATCTTCAATTTGATATGTAGATAATCCATTTATTCCAAGTATATTGGGTGAAAAGTGCATCTACATTTGACCTAAATTTCAGCACATTATGAATGCAACTTGTGATGACCTTTGCTAACTTTTGTTCCATAACTCGTTTGACTTAAAAACATAACACACGACTATCATACGACTACAATAACTCATAAATTAACCTCCTCATCATGTTAATCAACCTAGTCTCACCCCAAAAAGAATATGTTACAACATTCCAAACTTGTCGATTTTTGACAAAACTTATTTTCTTCAATTCGTTTAGCGACTAAGCTTTCCAACCCTTTTGGTACTTGTTATTCATGATCTTAAATATTTGTAACCTCCAAGGTAACATGATTAACTTACTTTATTTGCTTCCAAATATAATCTCATTTTCGAGCTTACATCAATGACTTACGACGTACTCTCACGTATGAAAACTTGGGGTGTAACAGAAAGACTTCCCAACCATTCCATCACTGCGTGGGATGAGTTGGCTGACAAGTTTATAGCCAAGTTTTTCTCGCAGGGGCATATGGTGACATTGATAGATGAGATCCTGGTTGAACCACTTCATGAGATCTGGGAAGGTATCGAACGATGGTGAAAGAATGTTCGAACAATGACATGACCGAAGCAATGATCCAGCAAACATTCTACCGTGGCATCAACACTACCAATCACTGTGTAGTGAACCAGCTAGCTGGGGGAAACTTTATGAACGCACCTTATGCTGAGGCGTGTGACATACTTGATGAGATGGCAGATACTTCCTCGGCGTGGCAAAGTCGAGCTAATGTGCCACAAGGTGATCCCAATGCCATTCACCTGCACAAAGAGCTCCATAACCATGGCCAAGCCATAGCAGACTTGACTACAACAATGAACCAGTTGGCCAAAGCTCAATTGCAGCAAGTTCAAGCACCAAGACAAGTGAACGCCATGGCAGGGGTAAATATGATGCTCAATAAGAGACAACAAAGAGGTCAACAAAGTCAAGGAAATCCGGATCAATATAAGCAGGGTAGTAGTGGTTTCAACCAAGATGATGGGTATGATGATCAAAGTGAAGAAGTTCAGTATGTGAACAACTACCAAGGATAACGGGGCAATGCTCCGAATCAACAACAACAGTGGAGATCCCAAGGAAATTGGGGGAATCAAAACCAACAAGGAAATTGGAACAGTGGTGACAACAACAACGAAAACAACTGGGGGAACAACAATCAAAATTGGCGCAACCAGGGCAACTGGGGAGGAAACAACAACCAAGGGGGTTGGAATAACGGTAATCAAGGGAATCGGGGGCCGGGCTCTCAAAGGCCTCCGATGTATCAACAACCAAACAACCCGCCTCCATTTCCGTCTCAAGGTCCTAGCTCGTCAAACAATGGGATGGGAAGGATTGAGTTGATGTTTGAGCAAATGATGAAGAAGAACACTGACTCTGATGCCCAGTTGGCGTCCCATTATACTTCTATCCGAAACTTGGAGGTTCAACTTGGTCAGATTTCGCAATCTTTGAACACTCACCCTAAGAGGGCACTACCTAGTAACACGGTAGTAAACCCGAAGGGTGGGAACAATACCGGCCATGCAATGGCAGTGACTACAAGGAGCGGTGGAGGTGGTGAAGTAAGTACCTCCATGCAAAAGGAAGTTGTGAGTGATGAGGTTGAAGTGCCAAATGATGATGATTTAATAGTTGATGAGCAAGTGAGTGGAGAAAATTTGACTAGTGAGTGGAATTGATATTCATGACAATGAGGAGGAGACTCAAAATGATGTGAACCCGTCTAGGGAACACGTGATAGATATACCGGAAATGGTAGTGCCCAAGGCTAAGGCTCCTTTTCCAAGGCCTCCTCCACCTTACCCTCAAAACTTGCGAAGCAAAATAATGAAAACCAATTCAAGAAGTTTATTGAGATGATGAAATGCTTGTCGATCAATGTACCCTTGGTGGAAGCTCTTGAGCAAATGCCGGGATACGCCAAGTTTATGAAAGACTTGGTGACTAAAAAGAGATCTATGGATTGTGAGACCATCAAAATGACTCATCAAGTGGGTGCAATTGTGCACTTAATGGCTCCAAAGCTTGAAGATCCCGGCGCATTTACCATTCCATGTACCATTGGGAGTGCGGATTTTGCAAAGGCCTTGTGTGATTTGGGAGCAAGTATAAATTTGATGCCTTACTCTGTTCAAAACTTTGGGTATTGGTCAACCGAGAGCTACTTCAATGAGATTGCAAATGGCGGATCGAACAATGAAGAGGCCGCTTGGTATTATTGATGATGTTCTTTTCCGGGTTGACAAATTTATTTTGCCTGTCGATTTTGTGATTCTCGACTGCGAAGTCGTCTATGAGGTGCCTATAATATTGGGAAGGCCTTTCCTAGCAACAGGGAAGGCATTGCTTGATGTGGAAGCAGGGGAGCTCACCTTCCGGATGGGTGACGAAAAAGTTGTCTTCCACGTTTGTAAATCGATGAGGCAACCGAATAGTACTGAAGTTTGCTCTTTTGTGGATCTTGTGACGAAAGTGGTAGTTGATGACACGAGTGCCATGATCAATATGGAGGATCTTTTGGAAGTTGTATTGTTGAACCATGATGTGACTGAGGATGAAGGCTTGGTAGAGTATGTTAATGCCTCAAAAGGAATGGGTACTTACACATATGAACCCCGAAAACTTTCCTTGGATCTGGAGAACCGAAAGACTCCACCAACAAAGCCCTCAATCGAGGAACCTCCCGTATTGGAGTTGAAGCCTTTTCCTTCACACCTCAGGTATGAATTATTGGGCCCTTGTTCAACTTTACCTATTATTCTTTCTTCGTGCTTAACTAACGTGTAGGTAGATGCCACCCTGGAGGTGCTCCAAAGAAGGAAGAAGGCAATTGGTTGGACTCTAACTGATATTCAGGGGATAAGCCCCGCCTTTTGAGGATGATGCCAAACCCTCTGGGGAACATCAAAGGAGGTTGAACGAGGCTATGTAAGAGGTCGTCAAGAAGGAAGTGATCAAGTGGCTAGATGCAGGGGTTGTGTACCCCATCTCGGATAGTTCATGGACTTCACCGGTACAATGTGCGCCGAAAAAGGGGGGTATGACTGTGGTCATAAATGAGCAAAATGAGTTGATCCCCACTAGGACTATCACCGGATGGAGGGTATGCATGGACTACCGGAAGCTGAATAACGCAAAGATCATTTTCCATTGCCCTTTCTTGACCAAATGTTGGATAGACTTGTCGGGCGTGCCTACTACTACTTTTTGGATGGGTACTCAGGTTATGACCAGATTTTGATTGCACCGGAGGACCAAGAGAAAACCACCTTCACATGCCCGTATGGGACCTTTGCATTTTCACAGATGCCATTTGGTTTGTGTAATGCACCGGCTACCTTCCAACGGTGTATGATGGCTATCTTTACGGACATGGTGGAGGACTTCTTGGAAGTGTTCATGGATGAATTCAGTATTGTGGGTGACTCCGTTGAAGAATGCTTGAAGAATCTTGACAAGGTGCTAGCCGATGTGAAGAGACAAATCTTGTGCTTAACTGGGAAAAATGCCACTTTATGGTCGAGGAGGGCATTGTCCTTGGCCATAAGATCTCAAAGAACGGCATTGAGGTGGACAAGGCGAAGATTGAAGTGATTTCAAAACTTCCTCCTCCTACTTCCGTCAAGGGGGTTAGGAGCTTTCTTGGGCATGCGGGGTTCTACCGAAGGTTCATCAAGGACTTCTCCAAGGTGGTGAATCCCTTATGCAAATTGTTGGGAAAGGATGCAAGGTTTGTGTTTAATGAAGAATGCATGAAAGCTTTTGAACTTCTCAACTACAAATTGACAACCACTCCCATTATTACCGCACCCAATTGGAGCTTACCCTTTGAGCTTATGTGCGGCGCAAATGATGTTGCGGTAGGAGCAGTCTTGGGGAAAAGGGTGAACAAGATGTTTCACCCGATGAATTATGCAAGCAAAACTATGAATGATGCCCAGGTTAATTACACGGTGACGGAAAAAGAGTTGCTAGCCATAGTGTTTTCCATGGAAAAGTTTAGGCCTTATCTCATGGGTACCAAAGTGATTATTCATACTGATCACGCGGCACTCCGTTACTTGATGACAAAGAAGGATTCTAACGCTCGGTTGATGAGATGGGTTCTATTGGTTCAAGAGTTTTACCTTGAAATTATTGATCGAAAAGGATGTGAAAACCAAGTGGCGGACCACTTGTCCCACTTGGAGGAGGAGGGGAGGCCCCGTGATGGCCTCGAAATTAATGATTCTTTCCCGAATGAACAACTCCTCTTTGTATCTTTGAATAGTATGCCTTGGTTCGTCGATGTTGCTAACTTTCTTGTGACCGGCAATGTCCCGTGTGAGCTCTCGTCTAACCAAAGGAAAAAGCTTAAACGGGATAGCTTGGATTACTACTGGGACGAGCCTTATCTTTTCAAGATTTGTAATGATGGTGTGATCTGGAGATGTGTTTCGGGAGAGGAGCAAATGAGTATTCTTGATGCTTGCCATTCCTCGCCCTACGGTGGTCATCATGGTGGGGCGAGAACTGCTTCAAAGGTGCTTATTGGCCTACATTGTATAAAGATGCTAGTGAGCTTGTGAAGAGATGTGATGAGTGTCAGAGAGCTGGTGGAATTTCCAAGAAGGATAAAATGCCTCTCACCACTATTCTTGAGGTTGACATATTTGACGTGTGGGCATTGACTTCATGGGACCTTTTGTGAGTTCATGTGGTAACACGTACATTCTGGTTGCTATTGATTATGTTTCCAAGTGGGTTGAAGCGGTGGCTTTTCCCAACAATGAGGCACGGAGTGTAATGGCTTTCTTAAAGAAAAATATTTTTACAAGGTTTGGCACTCCTATGGCGATCATCAGTGATGAGGGTTCTCATTTCTGCAACAGGGCATTTGACACTTTGCTTGCAAAGTATGGTGTCAATCACAAGGTATCAACCCCTTATCATCCTCAGGCTAGTGGACAAGTTGAGGTCTCCAACAGGGAGATAAAGAGCATATTGTCAAAAACTGTCAATGCAAATAGGACCGATTGGTCGAAGAAACTGGATGATGCTCTGTGGGCTTACAGGACTGCTTACAAGACTCCAATTGGTGTCTCCGTACCGGTTGGTATTTGGGAAAGCGTGCCATCTTCCGGTTGAGTTAGAACATAAGGCCATGTGGGCGCTGAAGAAGTTAAATCTTGAGTGGGAGGTTGCAGCAAATCTCCCGGTAGAGCAACTTAATGAACTAGATGAGTTCTGGTTTCATGCCTATTCCAGCTCTTCCTTGTATAAGAACAAGATGAAGTACTTACGTGACAAGTATGCCCGGAGCAAGGAATTCAAGGAAGGTGATTTGGTTCTTCTATTCAACTGTCGGTTACGACTATTTCCGGCAAAGCTCAAGTCAAAATGGAGTGGACCTTTTGAAGTGGTGCATGTAACTCTGTTTGGTGCTCTTGATTTAAAAAACAAAAATGGTGAAATCTTCCGAGTTAATGGGTACCGAGTGAAGCACTATCTTGGCAAGTTTGATGACAGCCACGTGGTGGCAATGATCCATTTCAAGTGATTGATGGTAACTGCGTCGTGCCGCGATGTTAAATCAGGCGCTTCTTGGGAGGCAACATATGTGTTTTTCTTTCTTTTTGATTTTCTTCTTAGTGTAGGCTTTGTTTTGGACTAACTGGTTGTGAAGTTTGTGTAGGAATTTCTGATGCAGTGCACGACTAATACTGGAAAATTTGGCTAAGTATGTAACTGGACCGCTGACCGTGCTCAAAATTCTGTGGTCAGCGAAAGATTTTTTGCGGGGGTGTTATTCTGTAGCGGATGCGGACTTGGAAAGTCCAAACATTTTTGCGGTCAGCGGACCTTATTCCGCGGCCTCGTCCACTTTTCCGCTCTCAACGGTATTATTGGTCTTGCAACTCTTCAAAGCAGCCAAAAGCACGGACCGCGGTGGAATTCCGCGGTCGCGCCAGGTAGGTCGGTGTGGGCCCTCAGGGTTTTAGTATAAATAGGAGGGCCCTCCTCCTTTTACCCTTTTCGCACTTTTCACTCTCAAAAGAGATAGTCTATTGTTCATCTCCTCTAATCTGCTCCCAATATCATAACACTAATCAGAAGTTAGTTTCCAACACACATCAAACAACTGGTAAGTTCAAATCATAGCATGGCTTTTATATTTTTACTTTTCTTTTCTCTTAGTTTTAACTTCTTCTTTTTAATTAGGGTTTGATTAATCCCCATAATCTAGGCATTGAGGTTAAAAATTCATGTGGGTACTTGTTATATATGCCTAATAGGGGGTAGGGTTGTTCATTTTAGCACCGAATTGCCTAATTTGTATGCTAGTAAAAAAACCCTTCAGTGCCCGTTCTTTTTTTGAATTTCGCGGCCGCGACTGAAATTCTGCGGTCAGCGTTCATCGAGTGTCCTGAGTTAAAATGGTTTGTTTTCCGTGGTCAGCGATGGAATTTCCGTGGTCAGCGGCCTGCTTTACGCGGCCGCGCATCTTTTTCGAGGACCGCGGATTTTAAGTTCAGAAGTCTTGCTTAGTTGGGTCCACGGTCGCGTTCGTTTTTCCGCAGACAGTGTTGCAACTTTCGCAGCCACGCCAAAAATTCCGCTCTCATCAGTGGTCAAACTTCAGAGACTGGGTAGTCTGAACCCCAGTCTTCCGCGGCCGCGCCCCTTTTTCCGCTTTCAGCGGACCCTTGCTGTTAAAAATACTGTCAACTTTTCATCTTCTTTCCTTTGATGATTCTTTTAACAACAATACTAATGAGCTTTCACTGATTATGTATGCATACAATGGTCCGATCTAGAGTTACAGGTGATAAACCAAAAGGGAGGGTTGAATCCTCCCGAGGCAGGGGAAAGGAGGACAGGGAAGGACCAAGTTACCACTTGCGGTCCAGAAATCTATAGGGAAGCTGCGGAAAACCATCAAAGCTGCGGACAAAGCCGCATCCCATTCTGAAGGAAGTGAGTATGTCCCTTCCCGGGAAGTTTCGGAAGGAGAGACTCAGTGCCAACCCATGTTCCTACAGACTTTCCAGAGAAATTTCAGTTGCGAGACGAACCTACACCCTCTGCTTCTTCTGAGTCGTCTGATGGCTCAGAGGAGAGTAGTGAGGCTTCAGCATCAGCTTCGCCACCTGCCACACCTTTGGCCTCACCATTGAACCCTATTGATGTAGATGCTGAGATCCCTAATGACGGGAGGGGTGGTGGCACTCAGACCGGGGGGTTGGCAAGATCAAGGAACCCGGTGGTATGGCAAGAACGTTTTATGAGTGAGAAAGCCTACCACAAGTTTCGGGAGTGGTGGCCTCAGAGGTCACTTACACTTGAGAGGATGTTCATTGAGCGAGATTTGCTACCCCACAACCCTAATGTCAAGAGGCAATTGAACGAGAGAGTGGGGTGCAAGTTCTTCACCAGCAAATTACCGGATGCAAATGAATATTTGGTAAAGGAATTCTATGCAAATGTCGCCCATATCAAAAAGGGCACGTATTTGACCAAAGTCCGCAACAAGAAGATTATTTTTGATAGCAAGACTCTAAATGACTCTGCTGGGTTCAATGATGAGGATGAGTCCCTGTATCTGGAGAAAGTGGCTATGGATGATTTAGCCCGCCCTTGACTTGCATCGGTGATCGCTATTCCTGGGACTACTCCAGCTTGGCTAACACCTGGGGCCCCATCTACAGGAACACTCTGAGCTTTGAAGCGAAGGGGTGGTCTACTTTTGTGTGCAGCCGGTTAGACCCCACTACACATGACAGTGATATGCCGCTTTCCCGGGCTCTTATTGTGGGGGCTGTCATGGTGGGGTACCCGATCAATGTCAGGAATATTATGGCCAAGGTGATTAACAGAGCGGTTGGAAAAGATGAGAGCTCATATCCTTCCCCAAACTTCCTCACCATGTTCCTGGAGGATCAGGAAGTAGAAGGAAGGGATTTTGACACAAAAGTGAAACCAAAGAGGCCATTTTCATGGTACAGCCTTCAGGGTCCGGACAACCCCAAGTCCAAGGGCAAAGCCACCACTTCCAGTGGCCAGTCTGAAGAGCCAGCAATGGTGGCCACTGGTTCTGAGCCTTCCACTGCCATGCCACATCCTCCCCCCGGACCATCTACTTCTATGCCTTCTTCAGTGCCTTCTTTATCATCATACCCTCTCACTGCACTGAGGGTTAATCAGATTCTTTCCAGCATCAATAACTGGATGCAGGCAGCTACAGCTAAGCTGTCTGTCCTATCCGGCACAGTGGCACTGAGGATTTGGAGATTGAGCTGGAGGACCCCGAGGGAGGTGACTCAGGCCAGCCACAGGACCCAGTCGGTGACCCCATGCAGATAGAGGCATCATAGGGAGTTCTTCTTTACTCTCTACCCTTCCCCTATTCTATTTGTGCTGATAGCATTGAGGACAATGCTACTTTTTATTTGGGGGAGTGGCCTATTTTGATGATGATTTGGATATTTTGGATATTTGGTTTGTAATAACCTTGATACTATTTTCCGTTATTTTCGTACTTTTTACTTTTGGTATGTATATGAAGTTACTTCTCCATGTATATATTTATCCCCTTTTATGTATATTCATCTTAATCCCCTATTGTACACATTCAGTTTACTTTCCGTAGTTTACTTTATAACTTCTTTTGAAATTTTCCTTAATAGAGTAGCTTTTTATTTATATAGTAGTTTCTTTTTCAATTTGTATCTTCTTACGTTTACAAGTTTTCGTGATCAATAAGCCTTTGGTTTTCTTAATGCCACGGTTCTTTCCAAAGGTGGAATTTGTGTGAACCAGGTGGCTCTTCCCGATGATGGATGGCGTGACAACCTTCTTAAGGGTTTAAGTCCGTTTTTCTTTATGTTTTTGTGTAAATAGTAGTAATGAATAAAAGTGACTCAGGAAAAGCTTCACTTGGGCCTAGCACATTTACCTTTGACCTTATGGTTAGAAACAAACTGATTTGCCAGGAATGGTGCTAGTTATGAACTTTAGACTCTTGCGTTGACTAAACATTCATCGAGTGGCTTCTCGGAGCCATTTGTGTTGCTCAATCTTAGCTAGGGTTGTTGTGGGCCCTCAACTCTGTGTCTCTTTAGCAATCCAACAGCTTGTGAGATGAGGTATTGATTTTCAAGTCCAAGTCCCATGCCAATAAGTCTAGAACATGCCCTGAATGTTTGTCTAGGCGAAATTCTAAGTGTAGCTCGACTTGAGAAATGATTATAGGCTCTCCTTGATCCAAATTAAAACTTGAAAGCATCCATAGCCCACCAAATATGATATCCCTAGTCAACCTCGTTGAGCCGAAGCCCTTGTTCTTTCAATAACCATGATACAAGCCTTTATCCGTTCTATAATGACCCTCTCTTGGCACCCGATCTTTCCTTAGCATAATTGGCAAAAGCATAAGTTTGGGGGGAGAGACAAAGAATGCAAAAGTGATAAAAGGTACAAAATGAAGAAAAGGGAAGGCAAAAGAAAAAAGAAAGAAAAACCAAAAAGCCAAAAAGAAAGTGAATAGTTATAGGAAAATGAAGGGATTCAATAAAAGCAATGATGAAAGGCTTAGAATGATTAGAAAGGAGAAAGAGGATTGTCATGAACAAGAAAGAGTGACATTGTGTCTCTCTAGTACCCTAAGGAAGAAGAAAATGACTCAAAGAGTCAAGAAATTGTGAGCCGAAATGAGAAAATGAAGTGCTTAAGGAAAGATGAAACCTTCATAGATCGATAGATCCTACCTTGAACCAAAAGCCTTCATTACATACCCACAAAAGCCCTATATGATGTCGAGTTGAGTGAGCTTACATTAGTGGTGATTCACATAAGGGGCAAGCTTATGGTACTTAGAGATGGACTTGTGACCTTCCTTTGAGAGAGATGAGCGAACTTTTCCACAATCCTTGTTCTAAGTGCTACAATCTAAAGTGAGGTTTGCTTGTGGAGAGTAGAGGAGTAAGAGTTTGGGTTCCACAATGAACTATGTAGTAGAAATAGTTTCCTTGATGAGTTAAGTCAACTCTTTATGCTTTTGTGTCTCACTAGGGCTATCGTACTAAAAAGGTTGTGTGTTGTTAATAATACATTTGAGTTGAGGGTAATTGTTAGTCCCAATTGATGCTTGATGAAGTCACTGATGAGTGGTGATTTTACCACTCATTCTAGCCTCTTTTCCTTAGCTTTTATATCATTTTAATTATAAAATGAGGTTGTTTATGGTGGTTATTGTTAGATTTTCAGGTACATGATGCTACGAGGTGATTTGAGTTGAATTGAAGCGGAATTGAGCTAAAAAGAGTGAAACAGTGCAAAACTCCCAGTGATTCCGCTTCTGCGGAAGTTTGCTCGCAGACGCGACCCCATTTCTGCGTAAATACAAACGCTTCTGCGGTTCAGGCATGGATTGAGAAATTCCGCTTCTGCGGAGGACAAAGGCAGAAGCGGTCACGCTTCTGCGAAGATCGAACCGCTTTTGCTAAATTGGCTGAGAATGGAGAAACCGCTTCTGCGGTTATTGTATCGCTTCAGCGATGTCGCTTCCGCGACTTCGGCATCGCTTCTGCGGAGCTTTGCAGGAGTTCGATTTTCGCTTCTGCGATTAGATCTCCGCTTATGCGGAGCCGCACCTGCGATGGTTCTTCCGCAGGTGCGGAAATCGAGCATCAGACCTGGGGCAGATTGGACATTTCATAATTTCTCATCCCAAATCATTTTTATACTCGTCCAAGCAGATCTTTGGCATATCTTTGGCTTATTTTTCAGTTCATAGAGTTAGAGAGAACAAGTATTGAAGCTAGGGTTTNATTGTGTGCCCTTGCCGGGCTTGGTATTGATTAGTCGTGTTTGTGTTTTTATTTTTCTTTCGTTATTTATTTTCTTCTTATAGCCTATAATTTTTTTTATAGTAGTATTAGCTTCTTCTATTTTAGTATCCTTTGTAGTAGTTTTCTTTTCTTTTATTGTTATTTCCTAAAATAAAAATTCCTTGGGTCTTCTTCATGCTACGGTTCTTTCCCAAGGAACACTTTTGAAGTGAACCGGGTGACTTTTCCCGATGATGGATAGATTGACAACTTTATTAAGGGAATTAGTCTTGTTTTGTTAGGATGAGGCTTTTGGATTATTGGGTAGTATAAAATTAGTCTCTTGTATGTAAATGGTGAATTAAGAATACCCCTCCGAAATAATTCTTGTGATAAAGTTTTGGCTCTTTTAGTGACTCTTTTGCCCACTAGTTTGAATATTGCTCTAGATACCATTATTAGAAAATAGAATTGATCCGTCTTGATTAATTCATGTGCCATGTGTGTTAGTGTTTGTTGAAATAAATCTTGTGTTTACTTCTATCATCTAAAACTTGCCCGGTTGGTCTTTCGATGCTAATGATAGTATGTTTGGTTGGAGGAATGATCTTAGGCATTCTTTGTTTTATTTACGAAAATCTCTTTAGCCTTTCAAGCCTACCCTTGCTTAAATAATATCACTAGTACCCTATTTGAGCCTTGAAACCTTTTTCTTTGGCCAACTCATTACAAACCTTTGACCTTCTTGAAACATAATTCCCTCTTTTGAACCCGTCCCTCCTTGAACATTGAGAATGAGGCTAAAAGCCTAAGTTGGGGGTATGGTGCTAAAGTAAAAATTGATAAGGTTGTACATTGAGTGTAGGATCATATGCCTCAAAGTGTTCGTCTTATATCAATCAAGCTCCAAAAGAAAAATGTGTATAAAAAAAAAAGAGAATTGTTTGTATATATATATATATATATATATATATATATTATGGAGCCTTGAAGAAAATCAGAGAGGTATGTAAGGTGGTTCTATATTGGGAACTAGATGCCAATGAGGCTATGTGAGTTGAAGAGAATCAAAGTGCAAAAAAGAAGGAAACTTGTGAGTAGTGTTCAAGGATGGTGAAGTCACTTGTACCCAAATGTTTATCCAACCCTTTCCTAAACCTACATTACAAGCTTAAAAAGTCCTTATGGGACCTCCAACCGAAGCTTCTTGAATAAGTGATGAATTAAAATAAGGGCAAGCTTATGGTATGAAATGTTGTAACACTTTGAAATTCTTTGTGAGAGTGAGTGTTTTTGAAAAATTTGTCCCTTATGTTGTATTGTAAATATAGTGATTTTGGGACTTTCTTTCTTGTGAGGGCACATGAATTAGGAAAGATTGGTGAAATTGAGTAAAGTGAGCATATGTAGTGAACTAGTACTTTTGAGTCACTTCTTGAGGCTTATTTTTATCACTTGAGTATTTTGAAACTTCCGTGCACGTTCTTGAAGTTGTTTATCTTTATGAGGGAGTCATTCGGGAAAGATGTGCATACTTGAGCCTAATTATTAGTACCAACCAAATCCATTAGTATGGTGTTTAAATTGGAGAATGTGATATATAAATAATAGCAATACCACTTGTGTTGTAAATGGTGAATCCTCATTGAAGTTTTGGTTTTGATTTGCTTGAGGACAAACAAAAGCTTTAAGTTGGGTGTGTTGATGAGTGGTGATTTTACCACTCATTCTAGCCTCTTTTCCTTAGCTTTTATGTCCTTTTAATTATAAAATGAGGTTGTTTATGGTGGTTATTGTTAGATTTTCAGGTACATGATGCTACGAGGTGATTTGAGTGGAATTGAAGCGGAATTGAGCTAAAAAGAGTGAAACAGTGCAAAACTCCCAGTGATTCCGCTTCTGCGGAAGTTTGCTCGCAGACGCGACCCCATTTCTGCGTAAATACAAACGCTTCTTCGGTTCAGGCATGGATTGAGAAATTCCGCTTCTGCGGAGGACAAAGCGCAGAAGCGATCACGCTTCTGCGAAGATCGAACCGCTTTTGCGAAATTGGCTGAGAATGGAGAAACCGCTTCTGCGGTTATTGTATCGCTTCCGCGACTTTGGCATCGCTTCTGCGGAAATTTGCAGGATTTCAATTTTCGCTTCTGCGATGAGCTCGCCGCTTATGCGGAGCCGCACCTGCGATGGTTCTTCCGCAGGTGCGGAAATCGAGCATCAGACTGGGGCAGATTGGACATTTCATAATTTCTCATCCCAAATTTTTTTTATACTCGTCCAAGCAGAACTTTTGGCATATCTTTGGCTTATTTTCAGTCCTCATAGACTAGAGAGAACATTTATTGAAGTTAGGGTTTTGCACACACACTTGGGTTTTGAAGATTGAAGCTTGTGGTTAAGATTTCTTACCCATTTATGTTTACTTCTTCATTTCCTTGCTTTGTATTGAATATTTAAGTGTGTAGTATTTATTTCCAACACTTGAATCTTGTTTATGGAAATATTCATATTTAAAGTGTGGATTAAATACCTTGTTGTGCTTATGTATTGAATGATTTTTATTCTTTTATGAAGTGAGTTATTGTTATTTTAATTATTCTTGTTCTTTAATGTTTCCAAAGGGATTATCTAACCCTAGGACTCGCCCATTAACTCCGAATTAATTTTGGAAAAGATTGTTTGGGGTTGGGAAAGATTAATTAACAAGAACTTGAGGCTTTAACCCTCATTTTATAGATTCTACCTAGGGATAGGATTGAACTACTTGTAGCCATTCCGAGTGTGCTTAATCTTCTAATTGTTTTAGGGATAATTCAATTAGGAAGTCTTGTTAGTCTTCGGAAGAAGCTAATTAAGAATTATTATCCGTGGCTAATTAACATAAACTCGCTCATATTTGTAAAATCGTGAAATACATTGGATCGTTATTTGAGTGTAATTCCCGATGCAACCATACTTGTAGCCATTGATCATTTTACTTGCTTTCTAAGTTAGTTTACATTTCCGCATTTAGATATAAACATTTTCAAAACCAAATTCTTATTGTTTGGCACTGCGCGATAAGCGATAATTTTCTTACATTCCTAATTGCCTACACATTGTTCTCTGTGGGATTCGACCCCGACTCATAGTTGGGTAAATTATATTGCATGCGACCGTGTCTATTACTTTTTAGTAGTGGATTTGGACGTTATCAACCTTGTAAGAGGGAATTGTCCCCATAGGTGAGTTAATTGGTTATGTGCTCCTATTTGCGGGGGATACGTATGCACGAGGTGATGAGAGTCCGTGCGTAGCTACTATTATGCTTAAGTCCTGGAAGTCTAGGACCCAGAAGCATGCTTACTTGCAATAAATGCAGCCTTGTTGATAAATTTAAAAATGCTTGAACGTATTGAACGTGTAAATGAATTTCTAGTAGACTAGATATCAATTCTTGACTTTTGAAAGAGAAACTTGCCTTTTTCTGAATAATTTCTCCTTGATGAGTTGTCGACTTGACTATTTGAATGTGTTTATCTATTGTGGAACGGGCCGAACGCCTCGGTAGATTAAATAGATGCATCTATGGTTGGCGCCATTCGACCCTCTGGCAGTGCACATTTTAAATATTGTTGGAGCGGACCGTACGACCTCGGCATGAGTTGTGCATGCTTGTATTGCTTGACTTGATATTTGTGTATGCTAATATCTGCTCTCCCCGACTTGAGATAATTGTTAATTAATGGATTTTTAATCCGAAGACTTTAAATAAAAAGGAACTTTCACCTGTTTAGTGACTCATTTAAATTTAGTGTTGTTCTCAATAAATCCATGAGTCATCATATTAATAGTATTATTACTGGACCTTTAGTAAGTGTCGAAGTTGCCATCTCGTCTCTACTTCTTCGAGATTAGGCGGAATACTTACTGAGTACACGTTATTTTTGTACTTATATTACACTTCTGTGCATTTTTGTTGCACAGGCACATGTACTTCTAATTCCAAACTCCATATTACATTCAAGTGATGTCCATGGTTTCAAAAAATACCTGGAAAATGCCAAGAGAAAAACAAAGAGAGTGAGGGAGAAGCAACAACAGTAACCCAGCAACAAGAAGCAAACAGCTAAATCAGCTCAAAGCAACGATGGAATAGTGGTATAATAGCTAATCAAAACCCAACTTCAAGCCAAACTCAAACCATTTGTCAAACCCCAGAAGTATGATTATGGAATTCTTCAAGAGTTCTAACTAACAAAAGAATCAGAAATCCAAAACCAAAGCAGGATTTTATCAATTTTCAACAAGGAACTGCAGAGATTTTAGAGATTTTCAGAGATTAAAAATCCAAAAAAGAAAAGCGGATGAGTATTTGGAAGATTTTAGAGAATTTAGAGACAAAATTCTGAAAAATTTTGCAAACGGCTGGTTTTGAAAAACTCTGAAACAACACTAAAATCCCTGCAGTTCCTCGTTGAAAATTGATAAAATCCTGCTTTGGTTTTGGATTTCTGATTCTTTTGTTAGCTAGAACTCTTGAAGAATTCCATAATCATTCTTCTGGGGTTTGAGAAATGGTTTCAGTTTGGCTTGAAGTTAGGTTTTGATTAGATGTTATACCACTATTCCATCGTTGTTTTGAGCTGATTTAGCTGTTTGCTTCTTGTTGCTGGGTTACTGCTGTTGCTGCTCCCTCACTCTCTTTGCTTTTCTCTTGGCATTTTCCAGGTATTTTTTGAAACCATGGACATCACTTGAATGTAATATGGAGTTTGGAATTAGAAGTATGATAAAGCCAGTGTTGTTTTTGTTGTTAAATTTTGTTTCCTTTTCTTTCAATCTTGTCTATAGTTGTGATATTTAATCCTAAGAGTATTATGTAGTTTATTTCATGATTAGGAAGGTGGTGTTTTAGCATTAATTTGAAGTTTAGTAGTCTGATTTCTTCTGCTTAGTTATCAGCTTTGTTTGAAATTGGCTATTGGTGAAAGAAATGCTCTGGGTTGTATTTGCATTAACAGTTAGGCCTGTGTTGAATTGTTTGCTGGCGTTTGAATGCTATATGGCTAGACCTGATGTCTAGAATCATGGTTGTTCAATATCGATCCCAATCAGGTTCTGTTAATATGAGATTTAGTTGAGTTTCAGATACCCATGTCAATTGTTTCAAGTTAGCTTAGGGCTTTAAAAGTTAAAGTTGCATATTGTATAGTTTCCAAAGAATTGGATTTTTGATTGTGTCAAAATCATGTCATTGTTAAAATCTCATATAATCATCCATCGAGTAGTTAAAGGCTGATTTCAAGTTAATTGCATATACATTGGTGTCTTGTTGGCAGCCATTTGGATTTACGTTGTTACCCTGTGATTTTCGGACACTGCTCGTGTGCCATAGGGACTCGATTTCGAGTCCTGCACTCGCTAACCTCAGATCCTTGGAAGATTTGGGCTCATCTTGGTCCCAGGTCTAAAGACACTTGCAAATGGAATTATATATTTTGTATTATTTGGGCTTGCCTTTTAATTTCCCATCTAAATGTTGTTGATGGCCCAAGCCATTTTCTTTCAAATAATCGGCTTTGTTCTCTTTAGGGCAATTTTCTTTTAATTAGTTTGAACATTAGTATTAAAAGTAGAATTCAAATTCCTTTAATGTTTAATTAATTAGATTCCTTTAATATTTTGAGGTGCGCCGTGCCAAATAAAATCTCAAAACGCATGGCCCTCATTTAATTAATTGTAAATCCTTAGAAATCGAGGTGTGCCATTTAGTTGAATTTTTCATGGGCCTCACAAAATCTGAAAGCGCGTAGTTGCTTTAGGTGTGTAATTTAAATTAACTTCCTTAAACTCGGGTGTGCATTTCATGTGACCCAAATCCAAATCTCAACAACGTTAAATAAAATATGCCGGGGACCGCGGGTGCATTTCATGTAGCGTGGTTCAAAGACGATTTTTAGATAACGTTGAATCTTCCTAAAATTAATTAAAAGCGGTTAATAATTTAAAATTATACCATAGGTTGAAACTTGTATTAAAATCAGATAATAGGCCAATTATGATAGTTTAAGCAATCGTGCTAGAACCACGGAATCCGGGGGTGCCTAACACCTTTCCTCGGGTTAACAGAATTTCTTATTCAGAATTTTTGGTTCGCAGACTTCAAAAGGAAAGTCAAATTTTTCCTCGATTTGGGATTTTAAAATAAAACGGTGACTTGGGACACCGGAAAACAAACCATCCCAAGTTGCGACTCTGAATAAAAATTAAATAAATAATCCCATTTCGAATAATGTCACTTAAATTGGAAAAATTCCCTTGCACTACCTTCGGGTGTGTAAACACTAAGAGAATTGGAAATTCGCTTTTGAACTAAAGTTCGAACTAAATGAAGGGCAATTGCTTTAAAGAGAAAACAAGGCCGATTATTTGAAAGAAATGGTTTGGGCCAACAACAGCATTCAGACGGGAGGTTAAGGGGCAGGCCCAGACATGGTGAGGCCATGCAATGCTGTTTCAAGTGACCTCATGGTCTAAAGCCCAAAGAGCCCAAATCTTTTGAGAAAACACGTACTAAACAGGGCAGGACTCGAGTTAGAATCCCCAAGCACGTAAATAGCATATAAAATCAGGAGTATTTGACATGAGCCCAACAAGGCTTCTAGTAACAAACAATCATTTGGCACTCATGCTTGAATCAATCTTCAACTAGTTTCAAAAGGCAATTATAAGTTCTCAGATTTACTTAAAAGAAAAACTCTGTTCAATTGACAAATGAAATCCTATGAGATTATCCAATAAACAAAATATGAATCTAACATCAACCCCAAACTAAACATGCTTAAAAGCACACCATGCTTAAATCAGTGCATGGCTCGACTTTTAGAGTAATCTGGACCATTCCCCCTTTTTTAACATGATTTCATATAAACTAATGCTTAAGAAATATTCCACTACCCACCAGCAAAATACAGTGCATCAAATAAACTCAGAAACATGTAATTCAGGAAAAATGAAGCTAAACTTTGAATCAGAACGTGCCGAGGCTATGCTTAATACTCCAGATTTTATTTCACACTTCAAATCAAGCCTCACATGAGGTAGAATTCAGAAACATGTACCTGGAATTCAAAAGAGAACCAAAAGGAATGAAGGATTAGCAAAAGCAACAGCAGAATCAGCCTAACCCAGCAATAGAACAGTACCCAAAATCAAGCAGCTCAAACCAAACTTTGAAACTCCAGAACTCAAACCATTTTTACCAGGTGCAGGAATTTGAAGTTTTTTTTTCCGAAGTTCTAGCTAATAAAGAGGATCAGAAAATCAAAACTAAACAGAATTTTGAGCTATTTTTCCAAAGAAAATCCGGGATTTCAATGGTATTTCAGAGTTTTCTCAAGACTCAGCCGTTTCAGTTTTTTCAGGATTTTAATCTCTAAATTCTCTCAAATCTGACTTGTGAATGAAGAAAGAGTGCCTTTATAGGCAAGCTTTTAGGGCAGCAAGAGTGAATTTATTTTTGCTCTTTAATCCTTTTCAGATTTTCATTTTTGCTCAAGTACCCTTAGTTTAAAAATCAGTATTTCAATTTGGTCGCAAAGGCACCTTCCTAGCAGCTTCCTAAATCAGTTAGGAGAGATTCCTTATCTCAAATTTCCTAGTTTACCCCTTAAGACCCTGTTAATTACCTCAGAAAACTCATGGGTCAATTTGACCCAATGACTTAAAACCAATTGAACGGGCTGCTCTTTGCAAATGGGTCAGAGACAACCCAAAGCCCAAACAACACAATTATCCAATTAAAATTTGTAAGCACAGAATAACACAAATACTGAAATGGTTTCAATCAATTAAAAATCTAGACTAAATGACTTATTAACTAATGAACTAGAATTAACTAAATTAACAAATCCAAACTAAACTAATTAACAGACTAAATGCACCAATTAAAGAAACTGTCACGACCCCAGTTCACCCTCCATGAAACATGTCGTGATGGCACCTAGTTCCTACAACTAGGTAAGCCTAACAGTGCGGAATAATAAATTAAACTGAACATACGGAAATAACAACTGTATATAAGGCCACTCAGCCTATACAACTCAAAATATGCGGAAGTCTGCAACTAAAACCCAAAATCCGGAAACTCACGGGTAACACAGGCTAATAGAATGTAGTAAACTGCTCTACACCAGAATGTCTAAACAACATGAAAGGAAAGAAAAGAAACTATCTGCTAAAGCCGGAATAGATTAGAGACTCCTGGTCTGCGAACGTAGCAGATATACCTCAAGTCTCAGCTAGGACTCTCCACCACGAGGATGATACGTCTGGGAGAAAGTACCTGGAACTGCACATGAAAAACATGCGCAGGAAGGGCATGAGTACACCACAGCGGTACTCAGTAAGTGCCAAGCCTAACCTCGGTTGAGAAGTGACGAGGAAGGTCAGGTCCCTACTAAGATAACATAATAATAATGAGATAACAGAAATAGTTTAAATAAAGACTATAGCGAGAATCTAAACCAGGTAAATAAGGAAGAACAGTAATAGAAAGCAAAGGTAACAATACACGAAAAACTGCCCTCACAAGGAATAGTAGCCGGGGGATCTCTTGGTATCCCGAGGATATCTTGGTATCCTCATCATCAACACTGGGGATCTCTCGGTATCCCGAGAATCTCTTAGTATCCTCAATAAGTAAGTCGGGGATCTCTTAGTATCCCGAGGATCTCTTGGTATCCTCAATAAGTAAACCGGGGATCTCTTGGTATCCCAATATATATATATAGAAACACATGTGCCAGGGATCTCTTGGTATCCCGCACCCTCAGTCCAGAATATCTCAAGTACAGAGGGATCTCCCGGGAAGCCGTCCCGTAGTCCCAAATTAAACACACAACAACAACGATTCCTAAATCTCGGAACAATGCTAAAAATCAGGACACGAAGTACTAAATTATAGCCTAACATGCTTCACAGAGTACAAATAGCACAGTTAAAGCAAATAAGCAGGTAAGCCAGCTAAACATGAGTCTCTAAGCTAGCACAGGTACAAACATGCAGTTAAAATGAAGTCAATGTAAATACTTCAAGTACAAACATGCAGTCCATGTAAATACTTCAAGTAGAAACGGATTTACAACAATTAGCTCAAGTACGCGCTCGTCACCTCACGTACGGGGCATTCAAATATTCAAGATCATGTCCTAAGGGAAAAGGTCCCCCACACAAAGTTAGACAAGCCACTTACCTCGAACCGGCTCAATATCAACTAGAAATTACGCTCTTGCCACGAGTATCCGACTTCGAATGGCTCAACTCTATTCAATTCAATTACACATTGTAAATAACATCGCAAACACCTGGATTTGCTAATAAATTCAAAGCTACGGCGTAAAATTAGTTGAAATGACCAAAATGCCCTCCAGTCTAACGCCCCGAAATCAAATAATTTTCACATTTTCAGAACCCTCGTACTCTCGCGAGTCTAACCATATAAAAATCACCCAAATCGGAGGTCAATTGCCCACTCAAAACTCAATAATTAGGTCTATGAAGTTTCTTCCAATTTTGATTCTAAATTCGAATTCCAATGGTGTATTTAGCAATAAAATGATGAAATATAACAAGAAAGGACCAAAGAAACGTTACCCAGTGATCTTCACTTCAAATCCCACTCAAAATCGCCTTAAACCGAGCTCTCAATTGATTTTTGTAACTTATGAACTCAAACACTTGAAATTTCTATTTCTGCCCAGGGATTTCCGCTTCTGCGGACAAGGGACCGCTTCTGCGGTCTCGCATATGCGGAAAAACAACCGCTTCTGCAGTTTTCACTTAATGGACCAGAGTTCGCTTATGCGGACACATAACGCTCCTGCGGTTCCGCTTCTGCGGAAAGGCGACCGCTTCTGCGGTTCCTGAGAGGGAGGGCTAATCTCGCTTCTGCGACGACCAAGGCCGCTTCTGCGGTTCCCAAGCCGCAGAAGCGGAAAGATACCAGAAGCAGCAGTGCTGCTATTTCTCAACTTCCAAAACTCTTCCGTTAACCACCCGAAGTCATCCCGAGGCCCCCGGGACCTCAACCAAAAGTACCAATACCACCTAATACCTTATTCAAACTTGTACCAATCCTAAAAACACCTAAACAACGCCGGAAACCCGAATTAATCAAAGATTCAAGTCTAAGAACTTCAAATTCCAACCAAACACGCTTTCGATCAAAAACCTACCCGAACCTCGTCCGAATGACCTGAAATTTTGCACACACATCCCAAATGACATGATGGAACTACTGCAACTTTCGGAATTCCAATCCGACCCTCGGATCAAAAACTCACTATCAGACCGGAAACTTCAAAAATTCAAACTTCGGCATTTCAAGCCTAAATGAGCTACGAGCCTCCAAAATACATTCCGAACACGCTCCCACCCCGAAATCACCTACGGAGCTAACGGAACCATCGTATTTCCATTTCGAGGTCGTCTTCACGCTCGTTCTAATTACGGACCTATTTTTCCAACTCTTAAGCTCTCAATTTCGGG
>NW_017678303.1:0-843 GCF_001879085.1 Nicotiana attenuata
TAAGAAATCCTCTTTTAGATCTTATAATTTTCAGAGAAAAACCAAAACAACAAAAATACTTCAAAAAAATCAAAAAAATATGTACTGTTACATTGGTGTTTAGCCAAATTTGATCAGTTCTCTTCTCCTCTGTTTGCTAAGTTTCCTCTGAAGTTTTAATGTTGGTTCGCCGAGTGGTTTTGGTTCATTCAAATTGGTTTTGAGTTGATTTGGTAGATTAATCTAGGATTTGATCATTTGCTGGGTTCATTTTGGGTTAATTTGGTGTTGTGTTTGGTGATTTACTGCCTCTGGGTTGATTTTCAAAACATTTCTGAACTCCTGGATTTGTCCTGGCCTGCCTGTGATCATCTACTGTTACATTGCTGTTGTTGATCTCGTTTTCTTCCTCCTATTTCATTTTCCAGGTACATCTTCTGATTTCCTACGAACTATTGAAGAACTGATGTAATTTGAGCTGAGGAAATACATGATGAAGCGTTATTTGAAATGCTGCTTGAAGTTGCCCTCTAGAGTTACTTTGCTTCTGTTTGGTTTTAATGCATAAGACAGGCTGTTACTTGAAGTTTGAATCCTTTGTATAATTGGATTGTGCTAGACTGTACAAATTGTTACTTCTCAGGTTCATACGATTGAAACAAGTTAAAATTAGTTATAATTAATTGTTTGTGTCTGTGTGTATTGCGGTAGTGTCAAGTGTAATTAATCCTTAAGGTTCCATTTAGTCTATTAGACTGAATGTATCTCTTTCCATGGCAATGAGACTGTTGTGTTCAATAAGGTTGAATTCGAGCTAGTTTGAGTCAAACCTGATAAAACAATTAATACGTCCAAACTGATTCT
>NW_017678303.1:5339-6220 GCF_001879085.1 Nicotiana attenuata
CTTACAGATTCGAGCTTGAAATTCAAATTTACACCATCAATAGGAATTAGAAATCCTACTTTTAGATCTTATAATTTTCTAAGAAGAAAAAACCAAAAACAAACAAAAATACTTACAAAAAAATACAAAAAATATGTACTGTTACATTGATTTTTAGCCAAATTTGATCAGTTCTCTTCTCCTCTATTTGCTAAGTTTCCTCTGAAGTTTTACTGTTGGTTCGCCGAGTGGTTTGGTTCATTCAAATTGGTTTTGAGTTGATTTGGTAGATTAATCTGGGATTTGATCATTTGCTGGGTTCATTTTGGGTTAATTTGGTGCTGTGTTTGGTGATTTACTGCCTTTGGGTTGATTTTCAAAACATTTCTGAACTCCTGGATTTGTCCTGGCCTGCCTGTGATCATCTACTGTTACATTGCTGTTGTTGATCTCGTTTTCTTCCTCCTATTTCGTTTTCCAGGTACATCTTCTGATTTCCTACGAACTATTGAAGAACTGATGTAATTTGAGCTGAGGAAATACATGATGAAGCGTTATTTGAAATGCTGCTTGAAGTTGCCCTCTACAGTTACTTTGCTTCTGTTTGGTTTTAATGCATAAGACAGCCTGTTACTTGAAGTTTGAATAATTGGATTGTGCTAGACTGTACAAATTGTTACTTCTCAGGTTCATACGATTGAAACAAGTTAAAATTAGTTATAATTAATTGTTTGTGTCTGTGTGTATTGTGGTAGTGTCAAGTGTAATTAATCCTTAAGGTTCCATTTAGGCTATTAGACTGAATGTATCTCTTTCCATGGCAATGAGACTGTTGTGTTCAATAAGGTTGAATTCGAGCTAGTTTGAGTCAAACCTGATAAAACAATTAATACGTCCAAACT
>NW_017678303.1:9398-22765 GCF_001879085.1 Nicotiana attenuata
CGGGGTCGGAATTTAGGAAACTTGTGAAAAGGGTGGGAAATGGCTTAAATAGCTAGAATTCGATCTAGTAAACTTATATTGACTAGTTTTTACTTCCTTTAACTAGTTTGTGATCGTTCGGCTCCGAATTAAGAGCTTGGGCTTGTTCTCGATATTGGGAGCGCGCTTTAGAGCGAGGTGAGTCTCCTTTCTAACCTTGTAAGAGGGAATTGTCCCCATAGGTATAATAATTGAACTATTTGTCATTGTATGCGGGGGGCTACGTACGTACTAGGTGACGAGAGTCCGTGCGCAGCAACTATCATGCTAAGTTCGGGTAGTTTAGGACCCATGAGCATGCTTTACGTGATATTCTAGTATAGTTGATTATCTGGGATTTATATGAACTCTTGTGATTAAGAATAATGAAATTAGAAAAATGACCCTTAACCTATTTGGTCCTTAAAGGAAAATAATTGGCATTGCAATGAACGGCCACCTTCATATGTGGTGATTGTTGTTATTGCGTGTCAATGAGTTTATTTCTATTTGACCGCGTCGCACGGTTGATTCGCGAGCGGGGTAATAGATGCATCTATGGATTGAGCCGTTCGACCCTCGGCAATGCACATTTATTTTCAAGTTGGATCGGGCCGTACGTTCCTCGGTGATTATCTGCGCATGAGTTATTTAGCTTTCTACTTGTGGATTTGACTTCATAATTGTTCATATATATATAGACGCACACTCTTTATGGAAGGTTAAAGAAAGAATTCCTGTTTCATACTTGTTATGCTTATGACTTGAGTTATTCTTGCTTATTATAAATTCTTCTCATTTTACTTGACCTTAGTAAGTAGTCGACCTCTCGTCTCTACTTCTTCAAGATTAGACGGGATACTTACTGGGTACATGTTGTTTGTGTACTCATGCTACGCTTCTATACTTAAATGTATAGGATCTGAGGCAGGTGGATCTGGATATCATTCTGGTGCGTATCAGTGAGCACATCTGGGACTTCTACGGTGAGCTGCTTCTCCTTCACACCGATCCGCAGCCGAAGAAGTCTTTCTTTGTACTTTTGTGTTCTGTCTAACCCGATTCAGACAGTAGGATAGTGTATTATCCTTTTGTGTATATTCTACTAGTCGCCCATAGCTTGTGATACCAGGTTCTGGCACACACATTGGTAGACGATTATTTTGGGGTTGTATAATCATATTATTTCAGTATTCAGCTCATCTGGTTTAAATTCCAAGTTAAATGTTTATTCGCTTATCCTAATTAAAAGCAACATGATTATTTTAGAAATGTTTTCCGCAATTGGCTTGCCTGACAAGGGTGCTAGGCGCCCTCATGACCTATTGTGAAGATGGGTCGTGACAACATGGTATCAGAGCAGTAGGTTCCTAGGGTCTCACGAGTTATGGGCAAACCTGATAGAGTCTTGTTGATCAGTACGGAGACGTCTATATTTATCTTCAAGAGGCTATAGGGTATTAGGAAAGACTATTCTTTATTCATTTCCTATCGTGCAGTGCTTAGAGTACTAAATTTCTCTCTTCCATTCTCTCACAGATGGTGAGGACTCGTACCGTCGTCGTTTCGGACCTGGGGAGGCGCTACCTCCCCCCATTGCTAGACGGGCCGGGGGAGGGCATCGGCCCGTGGTAAGGGACGAGGACAACCCAGAGCCGTTCTAGTTGCGCCACCAGCAGATCCAGTGGAGGATCCTACTGTTGAGGAGCAGGGCGAGGTCGCCCGCAGATGAGCCCTACCCCGGGCGGTATTTCATGACAGCGACCGGGTATTTCAGGGAGGTCAGTCGGGCCGCATGCTACGGTTCATGGACACTATGACTCAGGCTTGGTTTTATTTCCAGCACGACCCAGCTACTTCTCAAGCAGGAGGGGGAGCCCAGACCCCTACTGCTCAGGCTCCAGGCCATGCAGCTGCAATATATCAGACTCCGGGTGCACTACCCGTAGACGGGGTTCAGCCAGTCGCTGCAGTGGCACCCCAGCCCAGGCCAGCTGTGGATGGTGACCCACAGAAGTTATTGGACAGGTGGACCAAGCTTCNCTGCACAACATGAGGATATTGGAGTCGCATGGAGTTGACTTCACTACTTTTCAGCTTGAGGGCAGGGCACGTAGGTGGTGGCAGTCCTATGTACTTGGCAGGCCAGCAGGTTCTCCTCCCCTCACCTAGGGTCAGTTCACTCAGTTATTCCTGGATCGGTACATTCCTCCCTCTGAGAGGGAAGAGCTGCGGTATCAGTTTGAGCATTTAGAGCAGGGTCAGATGTTAGTGACCGATTATGAAGCGAGGTTCTCGGAGTTGTCTCACCATGCACTTATGATACTTCCCACAGAGGCAGAGAGAGTGCGGAGGTTTGTTGCGGGGTTACATCCCACCATCCGGTCTGGTATGGCTCGAGTGGTAGAGATGGGTACAGGGTACCAGCTAGTGGTTGAGATTGCTCGCAGGATTGAGGGTTATCGTTTGAGGGGTAGAGAGCATATGCAGCAGGATAAGAGGGCCAGATTTTCAGGAGAGTTCAGAGGTGCCCCAGCTAGGGGTAGAGGCCACTTCGGGAGGGGTCAGCCTAGTAGGCCCCCACACTCAGCACCACCACCCCCTCCTCGAGGTGCCCCAGCGAGGCCTTATTTCAGTGCGATACCGGAGGGTTCTTACCGCCCACCAGCAACTCAGGGTTCCTCCGGCGGGTATTCTGCATATCAGGATTCTTCTAGTGCTCCTTTCAGCGCCATGCCAGAGAGTTCCTATCGTCCACCAGCTATTCAGGGTTCCTCCAGTGGGTATTCGGGTCAGCAGACTCAGTCTTCAGGGCAGCAGGCTATGGTGCCTAGAGCGTGCTACGAGTGAGGAGATCCAGGTCACCTGAAGAGGACTTGCCCCAGACTTCGGGGTAAGGCAGTACAGCAGGGTCAGCAGCCCCAGACTCCGGCACCAGTTGCCCAGCCACCTAGAGGTGGAGGGCAGACGGGTAGAGGCCGTCCTAGAGGTGGAGGCCAGACAAGTAGAGCTCAGCCAGCTACTCCCCAGACAGGTGGGGGCCAGGCAGCCGGCGCTCCAGCTAGATTCTATGCACTTCCGGCCAGGCCAGATGCATTGGCCTCAGATGCCGTCATCATAGGTATTATTTCTGTCAGTGGTAGAGATGCTTCGGTGTTATTTGATCCAGGGTCTACTTACTCATATGCATCATCTCTATTTTCCCGTTTCCTGGTTATTCCTCCTGAGCCTTTAGGCACTCCTGTTCATGTATCCACTCCCGTGGGTGATTCTGTGGTTGTGGATCGGATCTACCGGTCCTGTGTGGTCACTTTTTGTGGTCTCGAGACTAGAGCTGATCTTCTGTTGCTCGATATGATTCATTTTGAGGTCATCCTGGGCATGGATTGGTTATCTCCATATCACGCCGTCCTTGATTGCCATGCCAAGACGGTTTCACTAGCAATGCCAGGGTTGCCGAGATTGGAGTGGAAGGGGTCCACAGTTGACATGCCTAGCAGGGTTATCTATTTCCTGAAGGCTCAGCACATGGTTGAAAAAGGGTGTTTGGCTTACTTAGTTTATGTTCGAGACACCAGTGCAGAGTCTCCGACGATTGATTCAGTGCCAGTAGTCCGAGAGTTCGCCGATGTATTTCCTTCTGATCTTCCCGGCATGCCTCCGGATCGTATTGATTTCTGCATTGACTTGGCCCAAGGTACTCAGTCTATATCTATTCCACCGTACCGTATGGCTCCTAAGGAGTTGAAGGAGTTGAAGGAGTTGAAGGAGCAGTTAGAGGAGTTGTTAGCAAAGGGGTTTATCAGGCCCAGTGTGTCGCCTTGGGGCGCACCAGTGTTATTTGTGAAAAAGAAGGATGGGACTATGCGGATGTGCATCGATTATCGCCAGTTAAACAAAGTCACCATCAAGAACAAGTACCCGTTGCCTCGTATTGATGATTTGTTTGACCAGCTGTAGGGTGTTAGGGTGTTCTCTAAGATTGACCTGAGGTCAAGGTAATCACACGATTCCCTATCGTGATAGAAGCAACGAATTTGATACAAATTTATATTTTTTGGGAATTGGTCGGGCTGTGTTCCTATCTATTAATAGGATTTTGGTTTACACGACCTGTTGCGGCAAGGGACATCCCTCTCTATAAGGTGGGAAGGAGTGATTCACGACAAGGAAGGAATAAAGAAAATCAGACTAGTCGTACGAAGGCGGAAAGGAGGGGAAGGTCACCCGAGAGGTTCGGTTGCTTGACTTCATAGAAGGGGCTTTGGCTATTCATTCCCCTTTTTGTTTTGAAAGAAGTAGGCCTAACCTATTTGGCCTGATCGAGCAACCTATGAACAGTTGTCGCCTACATAACCTACCTCCCAGACCAAGGGAAGAAGGTATCAGATCACTTTTGAGAGCCTTACCCATTCAGTGACTTTGGCACTGGACGTTCCCAAAATGGGGACTATCGGGTAAATTCAATATAATAGACGCCTGTTGGCATTCCAGCCTTCCTTCTCCTTTCAGGGCCTATTATAACCCCCAATAGCAAACAAGAAAAATTAGGATTACCAAACGGAATTTTGTTCTTCATCTGCCATGTCACTCTTTGGATTCTGCATTTGTTCTTATCATGTTCTTTGTGACGACCCAAAACCTCGAAATTTTATTTTTGAGGGAAAAATGGTAATTTGACCGAACCCGTAGGTTCGAGCCGTCGTAAAAGATGGGACGCTCGCAGACCTGTATGGAAGGAAGAGAATTATTAGAACTCTCGTCTGCCCCTCTCTTTACCCTATGTAGCTGAACTTTCTTACTTATGGAGAGATAATGGCATTTACTTTGCTCCAAAATTCCATGCCCAACACGATCTTGAAATCATCCATAGGTGCTATGGTGAAATCGGTCTTACCTCGCCATGTGCCTATGCCAATGTCCACGTCCCGAAGCGCGGGCGGATAGAAATGCCTATAGATGAGGTAGGCGAGGGTAGCTTGCCGGCAAAAGGCGTGTATGGTAGTCTTTTGTTTGATGATATCAGCTGAAGATTCGGGACTCGGAAGTTCCGAAGACTGCATTCCGGACTAGGTACGGCCATTATGAGTTCCTAGTGATGTCCTTTGGCTTGACCAATGCACCAGTAGCATTTATGGATCTGGTGAACAGGGTATTCAGGCCTTATATTGATTCCTTTGTCATCGTCTTCATTGACAACATCTTGATATACTCACATAGCCTGGGGGAGCACAAGCAGCATTTGAGAGTAGTGCTTCAAACCTTGCGAGAGCAGAAGCTGTATGCTAAGTTTTCCAAGTGTGAGTTTTGGCTTGAGTCAGTGGCATTTTTGGGACATATTGTGTCCGGAGAGGGTATTAAGGTAGATCCCAAGAAGATTGAGGCAGTTCAGAGTTGGCCACGTCCCACTTCAGTGACCGAGATCAGGAGTTTCCTGGGATTAGCAAGTTATTACCGGCGATTTGTGTAGGGCTTTTCATCTATTGCATCGCCCTTGACTAGACTGACCCAGAAGGGTGCCCCATTCATTTGGTCCGATGATTGCGAGGAGAGCTTTCAGAAGCTCAAGGCGGCTTTGACTACGGCACCAGTTCTTGTATTGCCTTCCGGTACGGGGATGTATGTTGTGTATTGCGATGCTTCACGCATTGGTCTGAGATGTGTGTTGATGCAGGAGGGGAGAGTTATTGCATATGCCTCGCGTTAGCTGAAGATTCATGAGAAAAATTACCCTGTGCACGATCTGGAGTTGGCAGCGATTGTTCATGCTCTTAAGATATGGAGGCACTATCTGTATGGGGTGCCTTGTGAGGTTTACACCGATCACCGCAGCTTACAGCATTTGTTCAAGCAGAGGGACCTCAATTTGAGACAGCGCAGTTGGCTTGAGTTGCTGAAAGATTATGACATTACCATTCTTTATCATCCGGGCAAGGCGAATATGGTCGCGGATGCCTTGAGCAGAAAGGCGGAGAGCATGGGTAGCTTGGCGTTCATTCCAGCAGAGGAGAGGCCCCTAGCTCTGGACATCCAGCCCTTAGCTAATAGGCTTGTGAGGTTGGACATTTCAGAGTCCAGCCGAGTTCTAGCATGTGTGGTTGCTCAGTCCTCGTTATTGGGGAGATTAAGGCCCGACAGCTTGATGATCCACATTTGGCGGTTCTCAGAGAGACGGTACTTCAGGGAGGTGCCAAGGAGGTTTCTATTGGCGAGGATGGCGTTCTGCGACTCCAGAGTCGTCTATGTGTTCCTAATGTTGATGGCCTGAGGGAGAGGATCTTAGAGGAGGCACACAGTTCGCGGTATTCTATTCACCCGGGAGTCACGAAGATGTATCGTGATTTGCGGCAGCATTACTGGTGGCGGGGGATGAAGAAGAACATAGTGAAGTATGTGACTAAGTGTTTGAATTGCCAGCAGGTCAAGTATGAACATCAGAGGCCAGGTGGCCTACTTCAGCGGATGCCCATACCAGAGTGGAAGTGAGAACGCATCACTATGGACTTCGTAGTTGGGTTACCGCGGACTTTGCGGAAGATTGATTCAGTGTGGGTCATCGTGGATAGATTGATCAAGTCGGCCTATTTCATTCCAGTGGCGACTACTTATACAGCAGAGAGGTATGCTCAGATTTATATTCGAGAGATAGTCCGATTGCATGGTGTGCCGGTGTCCATCATATCAGATAGAGGCCCTCGGTTCACTTCCCATTTCTGGAGAGCCGTGCAGAGTGAGTTGGGGACTCGTGTAGAGCTTAGCACAGCATTCCATCCTCAGACCGACGGACAGTCGGAGCGGACACTGCAGATCTTGGAGGATATGCTTAGAGCATGTGTGATTGATTTTGGAGGGCAGTGGGATCAGTTCTTGCCCTTAGCGGAGTTTGCATACAATAACAGCTACCAGTCCAGCATAGAGATGGCCCCGTACGAGGCTTTATATGGTAGACGTTGTCATTCTCCTATCGGGTGGTTTGAGCCTGGTGAGGCTAAGAAACTTGGCACAGATCTAGTACAGGATGCCTTGGATAAGGTAAAGTTGATTCAGGAGAGGCTTCGCACAGCTCATTCCAGACAAAAGAGCTACGTGGATCAGAAGGCACGGGATGTATCATTAATGGTGGGCGAGAAGGTTCTCTTGAAAGTCTCGCCCATGAAGGGCATTATGAGGTTCGGGAAGAGGGGCAAGTTGAGCCCAAGGTTTATTGGCCCCTTTGAGGTGCTGAGACGAGTTGGGGAGGTTGCTTATAAGCTTGCTTTACCCCCTAGTTTATCGGGAGTTCACCCAGTTTTTCATGTTTCGATGCTTCGGAAGTATCATGCTGACCTATCCCACGTGTTGGACTTCAGCACCATTCAATGATGACAGTTTGGGCTATGAGGAGGAGCCAGTCGCTATTATTGATAGACAGGATCGCCAGCTGAGGTCCAAGAAGATTTCTGCAGTGAGAGTCCAGTGGAGGGGCCAACCGGTCGAGGAGGCGACCTGGGAGTCCGAGGAGGACATGCGGAGCATATATCCCCACTTATTCAGCAGTCCAAGTACTTGTCTATGTCCGTTCGAGGACGAACGTTTCTTTAAGAGGTGGAGAATGTGACGACCCGACCGGTCGTTTTGCCTTTTTGAACCCCGTTCCCCTAAATAAAGCCTCCCTACATGCATTAACTAATTTACGGCTTGCGGGGGCGATTGGTTCGGGAATTGGAAGGGTTTTGAGTAAAAATATGCCCAATTGCTTCTTTAAGATTTCTTAAAAGACCAAGTTTGACTTCGGTCAATATTTTGGGAAAACGAACACGGATTCGTGATTTGACAATTTCTGAGGGTCCGTGGGAAAATATGGGACCTGGGCATGTGTCCGGAATCAAATTCCGAGGTCCCTAGCCCGAGTAATGAATTTTTATCTAAAATTGTTTAATTGAAGTTTTAAGGAATTAAAAAAACTAAGTAATCATTGATTCCCTAGGTATCGGGCTCGGATTTTGGTTCCGAAGCTTGGTACAGGTCCGTAATGTTGTTTAAGACTTGCCCGTAAAATTTTGTGTCAATCCGAGTAGGTTAGGGGCATTTTGACCCGTTAGAGGAGAATTAAGAACTTGAAGATTCAATAGTTTGATTCATTTGGTTTTAGGGGGTGATTCCGAGATTTAGCGTTGTTTTGGGAGTTCCGAGGGTTCGAGTAGGTCCGCCTCGTGATTTTAGACCTGTCGGTATGTTCGGGCGGGGCTCGGGAGCCCCGAGCGTCAAACGAGCGAGGTTCGAGCGAAGTAAGAAAATTGGAGGAGAGTTGAAGTTGCTGCTTCTGTCATAACCGCATCTGCGGTTCTTGGACCAGAAGCGGTACCGCAGATGCGTTCAACCATCGCAAAAGCGAAAAGGGCCAGGCCCAGGGGAAACCGCAGAAGCGGTCCAGCTTCTTAGGCCCAAATCCACAGAAGCGACTCGATATCCGCAGAAGCGGACCCGCATAAGCGGGCACTTGACCGCAGAAGCGGTCCAGGCTTCTTGGGCCATTTCTGCAAAAGCGGGCCTTTTTCTGCAGAGGCGATTTCCGCAGAAGCGGAAATCGCTGGGGGCAGAGAGTTCATTTAATCCGAACTCAAAGTCATTTCTTCCATACACAACTCCATACTTGGGCGATTTTGGTGCTTCCAAAGAGAGGGTTTCAACATAGCATTGTAAGGTAAGTAATCCCCATTCATCCTTAGTTTAAATACATGTATGTTAGGTAGATTAAACACTAAAAATTAGATAAAATCAAAGGGTTAGAGCTAGACCTAGGGTTTTAATAAAACAAAAATTTAATCATGTAATTTGCTATGTAATGAGCTAGAAATGATATATTATTGATCCTTAGGTTGTGGAGAACAACTTTCTTCGAAAAATATCGGAATCCGGGCACGTGGGCCTGGGGTCGGAATTTAGGAAACTTGTGAAAAGGGGTGGGAAATGGCTTAAATAGCTAGAACTCTATCTAGTAAACTTATATTGACTAGTTTTTACTTCCTTTAACTAGTTTGTGATCGTTCGGCTCCGAATTAAGAGCTTGGGCTTGTTCTCGATATTGGGAGCGCACTTTGGAGCGAGGTGAGTCTCCTTTCTAACCTTGTAAGAGGAAATTGTCCCCATAGGTATAATAATTGAACTATTTGTCATTGTATGCGGGGGCTACGTACGTACTAGGTGACGAGAGTCTGTGCGTAGCAACTATCATGCTAAGTTCGGGTAGTTTAGGACCCATGAGCATGCTTTACGTGATATTCTAGTATAGTTGATTATCTGGGATTTATATGAACTCTTGTGATTAAGAATAATGAAATTAGAAAAATGACCCTTAACCTATTTGGTCATTAAAGGAAAATAATTGTCATTTCTATAAACGACCACCTTCATATGTGGTGATTGTTGTTATTGCGTGTCAATGAGTTTATTTCTATTTGACCGTGTCGCACGGTTGATTCGCGAGCGGGGTAATAGATGCATCTATGGTTTGAGTCGTTCGACCCTCGGCAGTGCACATTTATTTTCAAGTTGGATCGGGCCGTACGTTCCTCGGTGATTATCTACGCATGAGTTATTTAGCTTTCTACTTGTGGATTTGACTTCATAATTGTTCATATATATATAAACGCACACTCTTTATGGAAGGTTAAAGAAAGAATTCTTGTTTCATACTTGTTATGCTTATGACTTGAGTTATTCTTGCTTATTATAAATTCTTCTCATTTTACTTGACCTTAGTAAATATTGAGTCGACCTCTCGTCTCTACTTCTTCGAGATTAGACGGGATACTTACTGGGTACATGTTATTTATGTACTCATTCTACGCTTATGTACTTAAATGTACAGGATCTGAGGCAGGTGGATCTGGATATCATTCTGGTGCGTATCAGTGAGCACATCTGGGACTTCTACGGTGAGTTGCTTCTCCTTCACACCGATCCGCAGCCGAAGAAGTCTTTCTTTGTACTTTTGTGTTCTGTCTATCCCGATTCAGACAGTAGGATAGTGTATTATCCTTTTGTGTATATTCTACTAGTCGCCCGAAGCTTGTGATACCAGGTTCTGGCACACACATTGGTAGACGATTATTTTGGGGTTGTATAATCATATTATTTCAGTATTCAGCTCGTCTGGTTTAAATTCCAAGTTAAATGTTTATTCTCTTATCCTAATTTAAAGAAACATGATTATTTTAGAAATGTTTTCCGCAATTGGCTTGCCTGACAAGGGTGCTAGGCGCCCTCATGACCTATTGTGAAGATGGGTCGTGACATGAAATGATCACGTTTGGCCTGATATAGAGCCCACATTTACATTTGAGTCCATCCACCGACCTCAAGCTCATTCTGGTCACATTGACTAGGCTAATAACATTCCCAAGGCTCATCATAACTCTCATTTCTTTCATAACGCATAAGAACAACCATCATAACCGGAGCGAACCTCCACGGTCCATAACCCAATAAACAAAGTGCCTTCCAGGCATAAATCCTCGAATTAATGGCATTACCACCATCCTCATACTTGGCTTAACTCTTTAATCAATCAAGTGACCACATGCCACACTTATACAATCTTCTTGTGGGACATGCTCCCACAACCTTTCGAAACACATAACAGGTCCGTGCATCCAAACCACCGGCCGCACCAACGCTGAAAAGCAATCCAGAATCATTAACCATGATACAAGCCCTTTTTTACAAAACACCGATCTCAGGTGACGCTGAAGACAACACCAACTTACTTTAAACCTCGAAACTCCTTCCCTGCCCATCCGAGCTTGTGACATCCTTGTCCACACCGAGCTGTTACCCTGCTCTGTGCTTCAAATTCCATACCACTCACTGCACCTACATGCCAACATGTGATAGAACACATTTTTCATTATAGCTTCGGAACCACTGTTAGATTATCACTTCATTATATAAAACTTTCCACTTAACTCACTTCAGGAGGACCATAGCAACACACAGGGGAATTCTCATGACCGTAGAATATGCAAACCTCTAAGTAGTGGTCTAAACCACCATAGCCCTTCCGGGGTCCACCTCCACATAACAGGCCACAACGGTAGAATATTTTCTGAATAACACTAACTACGGCGGCCGACAAGCCTCGCACGCACCGTCACAATTCACTTGCATAACTTGATCACGTTGAAAGAACTGATCATTACCAGCAACATCCAATTTGACTATGGCTAACCAATCCCTCTTCTTCCAATTTGTCCTTGATTTCCATCGAAACTATGATAACCCCATTCAACACTTAACACACTCCATCCGCACTCATCCCGAGTGACCCTGAATCACGAGGCCATGCTGTCTCAAATCCCACGAACCATTTCGTACCTCCCAATTGCTACATCGCAAGTCAAAACAACATAGAACATCCGGGGCCTCTTCTCATAGGCTGCTATCAAGCTTGATTCTTAACCGTACCTATAGGCTCGAAATCATTAGGCATCACACTTTATCTTTTGAATTCATTAGGACCGTTGTTGAGAGCCACCCGCTCTGATTTGGCCCGAATATAATCAATTCCATAAATCTTCTAGCACATGAACACCCTCTTGGTGGAGCACCTGGCAGAATCATTTCCCTTGGAACCCGCATCTATACAAAGCAAAATCCTGAATCTTTCTCCAAGTCTGAACATGGGCCAATAAGGCCAACGATGGCCCACCTTTAATACTTCCTTTGCTCAAATTACCACTTATGGTCCTTTCCCGTAGCTGAAATAGCCCATCGATATGCTAATAGCCAAAAATCTCGCAAGTAGTTAACTATGCAACCCAATCATAAGCGGTGGGACTCTCCCACTTAGCAAGAAGCCATTATCCCACAATTCTGGAATTCACCCGTCCTCTTTATCTCTCATTGCCATAACCTTGCGCAATCAACCGCCAAAGTTCTCGAAATCTTTCTGTAAAACTCGCTTCTTATATTCTGACTCATCAAACACATTTGCACAATCGATCTCTTTGCTATATAACTGATAGAATTCTTCGCAGAAGCCTCGCCGACCACACGACTGCTAACCTGCTCACTTGGGTAACCCACCTATAGAAAGCTCCCCCCGGCATCTTCCAACGTTGCTGCCCGGGGTACAATCACCATGACATCAATAACCCATCCTGAGCCTGAGCTCACTCTCCAGCCGCACAGGTCCATTTACCCCTCGTGGACATCATTTAAATGTGCGGCAACATCCTTCCAATTCAAAGTTATGCTGCATCCTTCTTCATTTAAGCGGCTCATTTCTGTTATATTAAATCTCCTGCCGTACAAGAACCCCTACTTCAAATTAGATCCGTAGACCCCAATCACCAATCACTAAGACTCTCAAATCATTCCGAATTCTCCTTAAGGCACGTAGTCATCCTACCACTAAGCCCCTATGCAGCTCCGCCACTCTCCCACTTGGCGGAACTCATCCCCTTAATCGACTACTCGACCCTTGGCCTCTTATATTCGGCCTTCTAGAACTTTTAGCCACAGCCTGGCACCTCTCACATGTCTTTGCTTATCCTTTGCTGCTCAGCTGCTGCCTTAAATAAAATCTATCTTCGTAGCACTTGAATCCACATCTCGCTACTAACTTTAAAATTTTCCGGAGATCACCTCTCTCGAGCTGCCAATATTAGAAATGTCGATTCAACCCTGAACCACCTTGCCTTGCAATATCTACAGTCGCTTCTTCAATACTAACCCGCAATATCCTGCCCTAAAGGCGAATTGTGGAAGATCATAGCACCGGCGAGCTTAGTTCATTCCTCAAGGACAATGACACCTCACCACAGATGAGAATTCCTCCACGTTTACAAATACCAAGCCTTGTTACTCCACCAGCCCACGTCTGACCATCCTTAGTCCGATTGCCTTTCCCCTCCCGGGAACAAAATACTGAACCTCTTGATTACGCACTGAGTAAACTTCCCTTCAAGTCATTCACTGCCCCGACACGTAGGCAATTGTCCTACCATCATATCAATACTGCGGAACAATAATTCATAAGCAGCATGGCAACTTGTGCCTAGCCTCAGAGCCCTAAGGGCTGAAATAATAAGATATTCTTCCATAAGCGACGATAATAATCCGATCAGCTATACCGGGAGAAACATCGCGTATCACATCTGTAGTACCATTATGGTCCTTCAATTATCGATTTATAATAACCGCTTCGCGTCGCATAAGATTGAGTAGGAAGGAACAAAGGCATAAGCCTCACAGGAATCAAATCGCACCATAAGGAATCAAGAAGGGAAGTACTCCTAACAGTCCTACAGCCTCCCGAGGATAAGTACAGACGTCTCCGTACCGATCCGCGAAACTCTACTAGACTT
>NW_017678304.1:0-9111 GCF_001879085.1 Nicotiana attenuata
GGCCTTGGCCATTAAGATATTGCTTCGACTGTCGTCGAAGCAGTATCCGTCGGAGTTCGAACGAGGTCGAACCGATGTCGATGGCCTTGGACATTAAGATGTTACTTCGACTGTCGTCGAAGCGGTATCTGTCGGGGGGTGGAGATTCTCGTTCATTCATTGGAGATTTTTGTTCATTCAATGGAGATTTTTGTTCATTCAATGGAGATTTTTGTACATTCAGTGGAGATTTCTGTGCGTACAATGGAGAATACTGTGCCTATACCGGAGAGTAACGTGCCTATAATGGAGAGTAACTAGTGTAGTCCCTTCACTATATTGGCCCATGGCTCGTGTCGATTGGCTGATATGGTGAATCTGTGCTCCTGTTCCACCGGGTATCCCTTTTGCCGCCTCGTTAAAAACCACCCCGAGAAAACCCAATTGGGACAAAACTCGGGTCAGGGAAAAAGAGTACGACTCAGGAGATGCCTTTCAGAAGTGGAAGTATTTGAGGTGGGCGACGTTCCAATTGTTCTGGAGCGATTTTCCTTCCATTGTTTCTAGTTGGAATCCCCCTTTGTTCGCCACTGCAATGATTTTGTATGGTCCGTCCCAATTGGTTCCCAATTTCCCTTCGTTCGGATATCTTGATGCTAGTGTTTTGGCTTTGAGGACATAGTCGCCAACTTTGAGTGATCTTACTTTGGCTTTCTTGTTGTAATGTCTTTCCTCTTGCTGTTTCTGGGCTATCATCCTTATATGAGCCATATCTCTCCGTTCTTCGGATTCGTCCAGGTCTTGTAACCTGCTTTCATTGTTATCCGCTCCACTGGTATGAGAATATCTCAGACTTGGCTCTTCGATCTCGACGGGTATGACTGCGTCGGTCCCATAGACCAGTGAATACGGTGTCTCTCCTGTGCTGGATTTTGGCGTAGTTCGGTAGGCCCATAATACTTCAGGTAATAATTCGGGCCATAACCCTTTGGCGTCTTCGAGCTTCTTTTTCAATATGTTCAATATTGTTTTGTTGGAAGACTCGGCTTGGCCGTTGGCGGCGGGATGATACGGGGTGGAGAGTATCCGTTTGATGTGCCATTTTTCGAAGAATTCTATTGTTTTTCTTCCGATGAACTGGGGTCCATTGTCACAGCTGATTTCTTTAGGGATGCCGAAGCGGCAAATGCTATTTTTCCATATAAAGGCGATGACCTCTTGCTCGCGTATTTGTGCGTACGCACCTGCTTCCACCCATTTAGAAAAATAGTCAGTCAAAACTAGAAGAAAGCGTACCTTTCCTCGTCCTGTCGGTAGAGGGCCGATTATGTCCATTCCCCACTTTATGAAGGGCCATGGCGAGGTGACTGAATGGAGGAGTTCCTCTGCCTGGTGTATCATGGGGGCATATTTTTGGCATTGCTCGCATCTTCGAACATAATCTGCTGCCTTTTTCTTCATGGTAGGCCAGTAGTAGCCGGCGCGGATGAGGCATCGAACAATGGCGCGGTTTCCTGTGTGGGCGCCAGAATGTCCTTCTTGCACCTCCTCTAATACTTGCCTTGTTTGATGCAGCTCGAGGCATTTGGCAAGGGGACCTCCAAATGCTTTTTTGTAGAGATCGTGATTGATCGGGCTGTATCGGGCAGCCTGTACCCGGAGTTTCTTGGCTTCTTTTTTGTCGTGTGGAAGCGTTCCGTCCTGCAGGTAGGATACAAATTGGTTGCGCCAGTCCCAAGTCAGGTTTACAGAGAATACCTCGACATGGTCGACGGCCGAATGGAGGAGAGTTACCGCATTTTCTTTATTGATATTCTTGGTGGCTGCGGCTAGTTTAGCTAGGCTATCTGCCTCAACGTTTTGTGCCCTGGGGATTTGTTCGAAGCGACATTCGTCGAACTCATGCATCAGCTTGCGGATCTCTGACTGGTATTTTTGTAGCCGTTGTTCTTTGATTTGGTAAGTTCCGGTGACTTGATTTACGACAAGTTGAGAGTCGCAGTGGAGGATGAGTCGACGGGCCCCGTATTTGATGGCTAATTTCATGCCTGCAATCACAGCCTCATACTCGGCCTCGTTGTTAGTCATCTCGGGGCATCGTATGGACTGGAAAATTACTTCGCCCGTGGGGACCTCGAGGACGAGTCCCAGTCCCGATCCCGAGGCATTCGCAGCGCCGTCAGTGTAGAGGGTCCAGAGGTCAGTACGAGCAGAAGCGCGGAGGGCCTCTTGTTCCACCTCTGGCAGTATCCCTCTACTGAAATCGGCGACAAAGTCGGCAAGTACTTGTGACTTGATGGCGGTTCTTGGGTGGTAGGTTATGTCATGCTCGCTGAGCACTATAGCCCATTTGGCGAGCATACCCGAGAGCTCGGGTTTGTGTAGGATGCCTCTTAGGGGGAAGGTTGTTATTACCTTTATGGGATGGCATTGAAAATAAGGTCTGAGCTTTCGTGAAGCCACGACCAGTGCCAGAGCCGGTTTTTCGAGGTGGGGGTACCTCGTTTCGGCATTTACAAGTGTTTTGCTGATATAATAAATAGGGGATTGCGTACCTTTATTTTCGCGGACCAAGACGGCGCTGACAGCGACTTCGGATACTGCCAGATACACAAGCAGGCACTCGCCGGGGTCTGCTTTGTCGAGCAGTGGTGGCGAAGATAGATATGCTTTCAATTTCTTTAGGGCCTCGATGCATTTTTCGTTCCATTGTAGTCCATGGTCTTTCTTCAGCACACTGAAGAATTTATGGCATCTGTCCGAGGACCGCGAGATAAACCTTGATAAGGCGGTTATTCGCCCCGTTAATTTCTGTACCTGTTTCTTGCTGTGTAGCACCTCGGGTATTGCGTCTATAGCCTTAATCTGGTCTGGGTTGACTTCGATGCCTCGTTGCGATACGAGGAAACCTAGAAATTTCCCCGAGGCTACGCCGAAGGCGCATTTTTCTGGGTTCAACTTCATCCCATACTGCCTCAGTATCTCGAAGGCCTGCTTTAAATGGTCGATATGGTCTTCCTTCTTAACCGACTTCACTAGCATGTTGTCGATATAGACCTCCATTGTCTTGCCGAGTTGTTCCTTGAACATCTTGGTGACCAACCTTTGGTATGTTGCACCCACGTTTTTTAGTCCGAAGGGCATCACCTTGTAGCTGTACGTCCCTTGATGGGTGATGAAAGTTGTCTTTTTTTGGTCCTCTTCGGCCATTAAGATTTGGTTATAGCCAGAGTAGGCGTCCAAGAAACTTAACAGCTCGTGCCCCGCTGTTGCATCGATCAGCTGGTCGATATGGGGCAATGGGAAGGAGTCTTTTGGGCACGCCTTGTTTAGGTCGGTGAAGTCTATGCACATTCTCCATTTCCCATTTTTCTTTTTAACCATGACCACGTTGGCGACCCATTGGGGGTACTTTGATTCCCTGATGGAACCGTTGGCTAGTAGTTTATCTACCTCTTCACTGACCACCTCGTTGATTGCAGCGTTGAATTTCCTTCTTACCTGCCTTACGGGCGGGTAAAGTGGGTCGACGTTCAGCTTGTGAGTGGTGATGTCTTTCGGGATCCCCGACATATCTGAATGAGAGAAGGCAAATAAATCTGTATGGTTAGTTAAGAATTCGTGGTACTTACCTGGGTCGGAGAGGTTGTGTCCGATGTAGGCTTTCTTTGAACTGTCGGTACCGTCCAGTTGTACAGGGTCGAGGTTCTCGACTGTCGCCTTGCAGGCTTCTACGACATCCGGGTCCCTAATAACCTCTGTCGTCGGGTTGATTTTGGTTCCCGACATGGCTGATTGCTATGCTTCCGCGCTTGCTCCCTTCAGCTATTTGGTATGTGCGCAATCTTGGGCAATTCGGTAACATTCCTGGGTGGTACGTGGCTCACCTCGAATGCTGAATATTCCCCATGGGGTGGGAAATTTGATTACTTGATAGAGGCTTGAAGGGATGGCCCGCATGGCGTGTATCCAGGGACGTCCCATGATGATGTTGTAGGTCGTTTCCTGGTTCATGATGTGGAACGTGGTTTCCAGCGTGACTCCCCCCGCCAGGACGGGCAGTGATATCTCTCCGGAGGTTCTCTCTACTGCATTGTTAAAATCCGTTAGTGTTATGCAACGCGATATTATCTTATCTTCGAGCCTGATTTGCATGAGGACTCTTGGGTAGATAATACACGCGCTGCTTCCGTCGTCTACCATGATTCTTTTCACATCGGTATCAACAATGCGTAAAGTTATAACTAAAGCATCATAATGAGGGAAAGACAAACCGTCGGCATCAGACTTATCGAAGGAGATACCATCTTCGAAGTCATCATACCGTTCGTGAGCGATCGTGCGTTTTAACTTGTGTGTGGTGGTGATCTTTACATGGTTGATTGCCGAGTCGTCGCCGCCGCCGACGATCATCTGTATGGTGCGCGCTGGAGAAGGTGGTTTAGGTGGTCCTTGGGATTAGTCGCGTCCTCTGGCGAAATTAGTCCTTCTTTTATCGCTGAGTAGCTCCTTCAGATATCCCTGGTTCAGCATTCTGACCACCTCCTGCCGTAGACCTATGCAATCTTCGGTTTTGTGTCCTCTTTCCTGATGGAATTCGCATAGGACGTTCGACCTTCTTGCACTAGGGTCTGACTTCATTTTTTGTGGCCACTGCACCTTCGTGCCCATCTTTTCCAGTGCGTACACTATTTCTGAAGGGGAGACACAAAAGTTATGAGTGGATAATAATTGGGGCATACCTCTTTCATTTCGAAGCGGGGCGGCATGTCGCTGCACGGCATCTTGATGTCTTGGAGGAGGCAGGTTAGGAATTCTGACGTAAGGCTGGTGTGGGAGTGGTTCTCGTCGCCCGTTGTTGCGTCGGTCCCTCCTTACTTCTGATTGTACGGATGTTAGTCGTTGTGTTGGGCCGTTAAGGTCGTCTTCATCCGCTCTGACTTTGGCGCAATAGGCATTGTGGATCTCTTCCCACGTAGTGGGGGGATACTTCATGAGCCGATTGAGCAGCTTTTTGGTTGCTTTGGATCCGTCTCTGTTCAGCTCGTTTTGGAAAGCTGCCACCGCCATTCCTTCTGATACATTTGGCAGTCCCATTCTTACCCTGTGTAATCGTGCCAGGAAGTCCCTGAGTCCTTCACCCGTTGTTTGCCTGATGGCGAAGATATCCTTGACCCTAGCTTCGGCTTTCTTTGCTCCTGCATGGGCGGTGGCGAACTTGTCCGCCATCTCTTCGAACGTTGATATCGATCTGGCCGGCAACTGAGAGTACCATGTGAGTGCTCCTCCCATCAAAGTCTCCCCAAACTTTTTCAGCAACACAGATGGCACCCGTTCTTTCGATAGGTCATTGCCTTTTACGGCGGTCACATAATGAATCAGGTGATCTTCTAGATCCGTGGTCCCGTCGTATATTTTCGAGTATGGTGGTATCTTGAAGGTTTTAGGGATTGGGTGAGGAGTAGCTTCCTCATTATATGGTTGCTCGACAAATCTCCCCATATCGTGTTTCGGCAGTAGCTTAGGGGCGCCAGGTATCTTGTCTACCCTCTCCTGGTGCTCCTTCATTTGATCACGAAGTGCTTTATTCTCGTTCTCCATCTCCTCCATTTTCTTAAGGATGGCTGTGAGCGCATCGTTGCTTGTATTGGAGTCAGTGTGGGCGCTACCTGTTCGTGCAACGCTGGGCTCTCCGATGGTGGTGGTGATTTCTGCCATCGATGGATCTTTGATATTTCCTTGAGGTGGTTTCTCGAGCATGCTACTTAGAGTGTTCATCAACCATTCCTCTAGTAGGTTTTTGACTACTGGGGGTGTTTCCTTTGCTGCAGATGTAGAAGTCCCTCTTTCATGCAGAATCGTTAGATCTTCAAGTGAGGAGGGTGAGATCTCCCCCTCCGGTATGTTACTTGGTGTTATATTCGCGGTATTTTCTCTACCTGCTTCGTTGAGTGGGCCAATGAGGTTGGTTGAGACGTCTGCTATCATCTTCAACCTTGACTCTTTGTCTGCCATTTGTTAGTTTCTATGAGATCTGAAGAACAACGATGGTTGTTTCTGATATCCTAGATGTGAACTATGATTTCGACTACCGAACTCCCCACAGACGGCGCCAAATTGTTTGACCCAAAAGTAGTTTAATACTTTCTAAGCAAATCAATCAATATAGATAAAGGGGTAAATCATAGTTGAAGATAATAAACCCTAGGATGATCTTGAATATTGAATCAGATGATAATAAGGTAAACAAGGTTAATGAGAGAAGGTGATAAACTTCTGAAAGATAAGAGAGATAATGTTAGAGAGAGAGAAAAGAGAGAGATTGTATTTCCAGTAGCTAAAAGTCCCCCCTTTTACAAGGCTTGGATACTCTTTATATAATAGAGGATCCTTGCTCGAATATTAAAAGGCAAAAAATAAAGTACATGTTACGGAGCGGCCGACGTGATCGTGAAGTCGTCCCTCTTGTTGCTCATAGGTCGCCCTTCTAGCCGGGCTTACGCACACTCGGTCGGTCGTGCTGGCTTGAAGAACGTAGTTGGTCAAATTCGACCCCATACACTCTGGAGACCACTTGACGTGTCAATATAGAATATTACTACTTGACATTGTTTAATGAAGCAGAAAAACTGAAACTAAAGTTACAATCCGGATGTAGAATATGCCCCTTTAAAGAAAAATGAACTTATAAAAAATTGTTAAAAATGCCAAGAGGAAAATTTATGAAGAATCAACCATATGATAAATATCTCGCTATATTTTTGTCACCACTTATCCAATCAAGAAGCGCAAGAAAATTAGCAAAATCCTGGAATAGTATTAACGAATATTCAATGAGTCATACTCCTAAGTACAGTAGTAGTTTACATTTTTTTTCTCTCTTAATTGCTCCACCTATTTTGTTCATCATCATTACCATCTTCAGCCCACATATCAACCCAATTCTTCTGAGCTTGTTCCAACCCAAGAAATGACCCCTCTTTCTCAGCATCCCAACTAGCAGACAATGTCCCATAAGCAATTCCAAGTGTTGAAGCTCCAAATGTGATAAACGTTGTCAAGAATGGTAACCAAACTGGCACATCCCACAATTGTTGTTGCTTTACTATATCCAAAACCTGCAGGAGAGCGACACCGCCTACCATTGGAGCTCCCACGTAAAACAACATCCTTCCTATAATTCTTTCCCACACTGCCGACGGAATTTTTTCGTCGTTATCGTCATTGTTGTTATTCTTATTATTCCTTCTGTTATTTCTTTTGGAGGCGTCGAGTTTTCCGTTTTGCTTTTGTGTTTCAGCTGGTACATCGCCGAAGCCTTTTGCTTCGGCATGTAATTTCCATGTAATTTGGTGGATGTTTGGAGTTCTGTATATGTTTTTATGGAAAAGGATTGGGATTTTTTGATTCGATGGAAATGAGTTTGTAATTGAGAGATAAGAGTTTTGAAGACCTACGAGAGTTTCCATAGCTATTTTAATTTGGTCACGTTTCTCATGGATTCGTGTTCTTTGTAAATGCTACGGCCGGTAGTAGTAGTCTTATCCAAATAGATGAATGGTTGTGCCTCAATCTTTAACTTTTTGTTATCATGCTTGCTTATTATTGATGGATATTTTGAAAATATTTTAGTCGTCTTGCTTTTCCCCCCATTTTATCGGTATATATATGATATTTACTAGAAGTATTTAAAAAGAGTTCCAATATTATTTTGACAGCATTCACAACTCATAATGTATTACAGTAATATTTTTTATCCAACTTAATCATGTAATTGTAAGTTAATTAATCTGGTTTATTAAGTATGGACATGGTAGATGGGAACTTTCATAGCACTATATTTTAGAGTCTAATTACGATACACAATTATAGTTTGCCTAATTACCATTTGTAGCTAATATATCAATTTTGCTGTATAAAGATCTCGCTGTATCAGTTCGTTGCCAGGCTGTATTAACGAAAACAGTTTTGATGGAAAAGTTGTGCCAATTGTATTGGTTCGCGCATAGTGGCTGTATCAGTAAATACAATTTTGATGGAAAGTTGTATCAATTGTATTTGTTCGTGCATAATGGTTGTATTAATGGATACAATTTTGATGAAAAAGTTGTATTAGTGTATAATGGTTGTATCAATGAATACAAATTTGATGGTAAAGATGTATCAACTGTATTCTATCTCATACAATGAAATACAATGTAGATACATACAAAGAAGAAGAAAAAGATGGCTTAGATATGTGAAGCCGTAAAAATTGCAACTTTCAATCTCGAATTGCAACGAAATAGAAACATAAATCCTTGACGGATGAAACTTTTCTTGAATCAGTTCAATCTCTAATTCCACCATTGATGAAGACTTGAAGCTTCAAAGTTGAAACTTGGGTTTGGAAAATTAAAATAATTTTGGGTTGGATGTGGTTTTAAAAGTATGAGAACATTTTGGAGAGCTTATATCTCAAATTTAGGATGATTTGGTGCAGATTTGATGTGGTTTTGGATAAAATTTCAGAATGAAATTCGAGAGTATGCAAAGTGTTTGCCTTTCTTTTGTTCTTATGGGGTATTTGCTATAAAACCCAAAGTGTAGCTATATCTTAAAATTATTTTAAAGTGTATTTATTTGGCATAAATATAGTGTATAAGTTAGTTACACCACGTAGATTTCCGGTTAAGCATTGACAAAGGAAGCAACTCAAAGGGCCTATTTCTCATAGCTAGTGGGCTTCTGAGCCCAATCACGTGCCCAACTATTTCAAAAGGAGCTAATAATGGGAAAATTACCCAAACTGTCACTCTATAAACTTTTCCAACCAAAAATAGCCCAAAACAAAATACCTACCAAAAAAGGCCCAAATGTCATTTTCGGCCCAAATAGTTTCAATTAATGTCAATTTTTGTATCCGTTATTTTTGTAATACAGACATCGAGTTTTCACTCTCTCTCTCTCTCTCTCTCTCTCTCTCTCTCTCTATATATATATATATATATAGACACGCACACACATACACACACACACAGAGACACACACACACACATATATATATAGACACACACACACACACACACACACACACACATATATATATATATATATATATATATATATATATATATATATATATATATATAT
>NW_017678304.1:9118-22759 GCF_001879085.1 Nicotiana attenuata
CTCTCTCTCTCTCTCTCTCTCTCTCTCTCTCTCTATATATATATATATATATATATATATATATATATATATATATATATATGAGATTTTATCCTAAATTGAACCAAAATTGCTGAAATTGACGACAAAACAAGATATATTTGCGGTTATTTTCATCTGATTTCAGGTAATTTGGAGTAGAAAACCTCTTGTTTTGTATATTTTTCGGATTCCATGTGTTTTTGGAGAAGCGATGTTGCTTTTTTAGGCTTTTGTGACTGAATTGTCTAGTTAGAGTTCATCGTATGTATCTGTTATAGATGATTTTGTAAGTTTTGGTCGAGCTTTGTATCAATTTCTTCACAAAATTTTGTAACCGTTTGTTCGTATGATATTTTTTTTTTAAAAATTTTCTCATTGAACCTAGTTTCAATTGTGAAATAGAGCAATATGACAAGACAAACTCGTTCGATGAGTTCATCACCTTATTCAAAGTTGGTTTCAATTGAGAAATCGAGCAACATGAGAAGAGAAACTAGGTCGATGAGTTTATCTCCTCATTCAACCCCGATTTTAGTTGAGAAATCGATTGACAAACGAAATATGCAAAGACAAAATCGTTTTGACGGTGTTAAAGTGTTAGAATCTTGAAAGGATGTTGTTGGACAATCTGAGAAAAAGAATAGCAAAAGGGTTAGAGTGGATGATGATGAAGGTAAGAGAAAACGTGTCGTGGAGGACGAAGTGAACTTGGGTGTCAAACCAAAAAAAAAAAGTAAGGTTCAGAAGGCAAAAAAAAGTTAAAATTCCTGACAAAGTTGTAAGGTACATACAATTTCAGTTATAATTTTTTCTATTGTTGAATCTTTTTTTAAAATTGGACTTAGTTTGTATTTGTTTGTTTTTAATTTGTGTCATGTATTTGTATCCTTGGAAGCTCTATATTCCAGTTGTTGAGCATTTTTCTGTTACTCATTGGACATCATACACTAATGTGGACATCGTATCATTTTTACAGTCAAAGTTGACTGATGTCCAGCTTCGGATATTTAGGGAAAGTTGTTTTGGCTATTTCCTTGATTTACCTCGAGTTGCTATTCAGGCACAACTTATTCGTTTTTTAACGTTTAAGGAGTTGGTTCAAGATAAGTCTGATCAATTTTATATGAAATTGAATGACGAATGTGTTTTACATTTTGGTCTTCGGGAATTTGGTGTTGTAAGTGGTTTAAACTGTTGTGGCAATGAACATGTTGAAGGTAACTTCAGTGGACCCAATAGGTTGGTGGATACTTATTTTTCGGGTTTTGAAGTGGTGTCAAAGAAGTCGCTTATTGATTGTTTTGAGAAGAAGAAATGACAGTCTGATGAAGACGCAATTAGATTGCAATCATTTATTTCATAAACACATTTCTAATGACCACTCAGGCTCAAAAGACATGTGTAAGTAAACGTAATTTCCATCTTGTCGAGAGTGGTGAGTATGTGTCGTTTCCCTGCAGTAAGATTGCGTTTCGAGCTTTAATAAAGTCGGTGAGGGACATGTTGAGGGGAAAGTCTAAGTTTTATAGGATTGGTGGATTTCCTCTTGCACTACAGGTGTGGTTCTATGAATGTTGCACTATAGTTGATCAAAAGTTTGCTGTTTGCATTGGAGATCATACACCACGCATATTGTATTGGAAAATGACAGACAGGCTAACGCGTGAGGACTTCTCTATTGGTTACTTCAACAGCACAGGGAATAAGGTACCAATTTTTATGTCTTGATGGCATATACATAAATAATACACTGTAATTCATTGTGATGCATCAAATATACAGTTTTATACATCTTTGATACATATAGGACTAAAGTACTTTTGGTTACATTTGCAGTTTAAAAATATTTCTCCGACAACTGAAGAGATAAGGAAATTTACTTTGCCTGCTGAAGTTAACGATGAGTATCAGAAATATTTGACATCACATAACAGGGAAAAACTTCCTATTGATGATAACAATGATTTTGTCACGCCACCTCCGAAACAGATTAAGGAGCCTGTCCCACCAAAAAAGGCGCCTGGTGTCCAACCTGTTGATTATGACCGTGAGTTGCAGAAGTTGAAAGCTGAGGTGAAACAAGTTTATATTGGTTTTTTAATATAGTTTTTTGAAAGTATTGTTAAAATTTTATATTCAAAGTCTATTATCTTTCTTATTTGTTTCATCTTGTAGCTCCTTAAGCAGTTAAATTCCTTCATGGAATATGTTTCCGATAAATTCAAGAAAGTCTATGAGTTGATAAATTCCTAGGTAAGTGTTTCTTTTCCATTGTGTATTTCCTTTTATTTTTTTAGTTAACTTATTGTATCCTTTTTATAAAAATAGCTAGGTGCAAGCGAAGACAAAGATGGTGCACATCCAGAGGAAGACACCAATGGTCGTCAAGACAATAATGATTTTGTGAGCAATATAGAGTTTGGTTGCAATGAATATGTTGAAATGGATGGTTGTAAGGTGTGTTTAGTTGTGCATTCTGCACTTTTTCCTATTCTTTTCTTTGTTGTTTTTGATAATTCGATTCTTTTTAAAAAAAATAGGTCGGTGGAAGTGAAGGCAAAGATGTTCCACATTCTCAAGGAGATACCAGTGAGAATCATCGTAATAACATTGTGCTCAATGCATAAGATCGGTTAGGTGTCGATATCATGTAAGGACCTTTTGGTGTGAAAGTTAACATGTTCGTTGCTAAAGTAACTTTCACACCAGATGTAGCGCATGCTGGTGCTATTGGTGAGACTACAGATTAGGCAGCAGGGGAGACGGAGAAAGAATCTGAGAAATAAAAGGTTCCCGAATCTCAGACTGGCGTTGTTCCTGTGACTGCAAGTGTTGATGAGGCGGCAGGGAAGATGGAGGAACAATCTGAGAAAGAGGTTCCTGAATCACAGATTGTTCTGTACCAGCTTGAATAACTTCCTGAAGTTTCGCCGCAAATGGAAAAAAGAAAGAAATGTCCTGCAAAGGCCGTACAGTCTCCGTTCATTATTGTTTGATTCAGGTTCCAGTACTGGTGTTGTTGCAGTGAAAGAAAAAAAGCAAATTTATGCTGTTAAGCATCCATTTCAAAGAAAAATCGGAACTGGCGTTAACAACTTTTTGTTGAATGTATTTGCTGCATGGATCAAAGAAGGAAAGTCCAAAAAGAAGTATGGTTCCAACTTCTAGGTTTTGTTCAGTTTTATATTTTAATATATTGTCACTTATAGCATTATTTTATATCAAATCATTGTATCTCTTTTGTGTATATCTATTACCAAGAATGAAATTTACCGGAACCATATTAGTGAACTCAATCCTGCTTATGATCTTGGTGTATATCATGTTGAAGAGAAAAATTGATTTTACACTTTGGCATATAATGGTCAGCCTTTGGATGACTCAGTTCGTAAGAAGTTACTTTTACAGTTTTTTTTTAAGTTTAGCCAGTGTATACGTGATCAGTCCTCTTAAGTTAGAACAGATTATTAATTGCTATCTTGCCTGGCAAGAGAAGTAGTGAGCATTCATTTTCTTTTATTTTCTGTGAATTTGGTTTGAAAAACTGTAGCTGCTTAAAACTTACGAGCCTTCAGTGATTAATTATTTGTTATGTTTTGTTTCAGCACATTGATGTTTTGTTCTATTATTTGAGGAAGAAGGGGAAGTATGACAAAGACCTACCTATAACATTCACCACCACAGATTGGTACTTCGACCAGAAAATTAATAAGTTGTGGTAGGCGTTTACAGATGGAGTCAGTGATGTGTGCAATCCGGAACATGTCATTGTAGAGTATATTCAGGGGTTTGTCTTGGATGCCAATGTTCCATGGCACATTGTTGATCACGTCTTAATGCCAATTAATATTGCGGAACAATGGCATTGGACAATGGCTGTGATGTCCTTCAAGGATAGATGCATTTATGTGTATGACACTATGTGTAACGACCCGACCGGTCGTTTCGAGCCCTAGCGCATCGTTCAGCAGTCTAAGGCCATGAGCAGCTTCATTTGAGGAATTGTGACTTGTTCGCATGGTCGGAATTTAAATTCCGGAAGATCGGAGTTAAATTTAAATGAAAATTCTCATTTGAGAAGCTTAAAGTTGAAAGAATGAACTAGGATTGGAATTTTGAGTAAACAACCTCGGAATCAGGATCTGAAGGTTCCAGCAAGTTCGTATGATAATTTCGGACTTGGGCGTATGCCCGGATTGGGTTGTGGATAACCCGGGAGCGTTTTGGCGCCTATTGTGGAAGTTAGCATTTTAGAAGGAATTTCTTAAGTTTGGCTTGAAGTGCATTTCAGTGTTATCGATGTCCGTTTGGGATTCTGAGTTTGGGAATAGCTCCGTATGGTGATTCTGGAGTTGGGAGCACGATCGGAAGTGAATTCGGAGGTCCATAGGTCATTCTGAAGCCATTTGGTTAAAGATATAAATTTGAAGGTTTTGGGAAGTTTGACCGGAGGTTGACTTTTTGATATCGTGGTCGGAATGCAATTTCAGAAGTTGGAGTGGGTCCGTAGTGTCAAATGAGACTTGTGTGCAAAATTTTAAGTCAATCGGACGTGATTTGATAGGTTTAAACATCGGAAATAGAAGTTGGGAAGTTCAAAGTTCATAAAGCTTGGGTTGGAGGTCGATTGATGATTTTAGCGTTGCTTGATGTGATTTGAGGCCTCGAGCAGGTCCGTAATGTGTTTTGGGATTGGTTGGTATGATTGGTTGGGGTCCCGGGGGCCTCGGGTGGATTCCGGGTGGCTATCGGATCGGATTTGGAGTTTGAGGAAGAGCTGGAGCTGCTGCTTCTGGTATTTCCGCTTCTGCGGATTTGGGACCGCAGAAGCGGCCCTACAGAGGCGAGAATTTGACCGCAGAAGCGAATGGGACCAAAATGGAGAGGACCGCAGATGCGGTCGAGCAGCCACAGAAGCGGTACCGCACCTGCGGTCGAAGCATCGCAGAAGCGAGAAAGGGGGGCTTGTGAAGGAGCCGCAGAAGCGGCCTTTAGACCGCATAAGCGGAACCGCTGATGCGGTATAGCTTCCGCAGAAGCGAAAAGACCTGGAGGCAGAAAGGTTGATTTAAATCGTGGGTTGAGTTCATTTCTCCCATTTCTTCATGGCTTGGGCGATTTTTGGGGAGCTTCAAGAGAGGATTTTTGTCGTCATGGTTAAGGTAAGTTATCCCCATCACTTTTGAGTTAAATACATTGATTATGTATGGATTTTTAGCATGTAAATGAGTAAGAAATTGAGGGTTAGAGGAAGACCTAGAAAATTAGTGTTCTTGGATTTTGACCACGATTTTGAGTATGGAATTAAGAGAAAATCATATATTTGAGTTCGTGAGTTCATGGGTAAACTTTATCTTCGAGAAATTTCGGATTCCGGGCACGTGGGCCCGAGGGCATTTTTGTCAACTTTTCGTTCGGGGTTAGGAATTGTTATAAACTGGGTTGTAAAGTATAATTGAGCATGTATTAATGGATTTATATGATCGTTGGCTAGTTTTGGAGCATTGTGCGTTGGTGCAAGTCTTCGGAAGAATGTAGAATGCCGGTTGTGGATCTTCGGAGCGAGGTGAGTCTCCTTTCTAATCTTATGAGGGGGAATTTACCCCATAGGTGAGTTAAACTGGTTAAGTGCTCCTATTTGTGGGGGCTACGTACGCACGAGGTGACGAGAGTCCGTGCGTAGCTACTATTATGCTATTGTCCGGGTAGTCTAGGACCCAAAAACATTTTATATTTGAATTAATTGTGAACCCATTGATGGTTTCAATTTCTTAGATCACATTAAATTAATAAATGGATTTCTAAAAAGACTTAAGCTTCGTTTTCTCAAATTATTAAAGAGAATTGGCCTTTCTTGGATAATTGCTCCATGTTGACTTCTTGACTGATTGTCTGACTGTGTGTGTGTTTATTTTGGAACGGGCCGAACGCCTCGGCAGATTAATAGATGCATCTATAGGCGTGTCGTCGACCCTCGACAAGTGCATATTTATTTCTGTTGGATCGGGCCGTCGACTCGGTATGATTTGCGCATGCTTGTGTTGCTGCCTGGACTTAATTAAGTTATTATTGCCCTTTTGTGGCTTAAAAATATTTGGATTATATATGAAGAGAAACTCTGGAAATTTTTCTATGAAAGAATTACGTGTTTACTTGTTTCCTCTATCTGGATTAAAATCATGTTTATAAAATAAATCCACTGTTTAATATGTATATTAAGGATAAATAATCATTGGACTATTAGAGAGTGTCAAGTTGACCATCTCGTCTCTACCCCTTCGGGACACTCACTGAGTACACGTTGATTACGTACTCATACTACACTTCTGTGCATTTTTGTTGCACAGGTATATATACCTCTAGCAGCCTACGGGGCGTAGCAGCACGGACATTTCTGGGACTAGGTGAGCTGCATCATTCAAGGTGACCGCAGCTAGGGTAGTCCCTTCTAGTGTACTGTATTTACTTTCCGTCCACTGTATTCCGGACGGATGTTGTAATTTATTTCTCTTATCAGTAGTTGCTCATGTACTTGTGACACCGGGTTCTGAGGATGTATTTGGATTATTTGGAAATCTTAAAAGTTGTTTAAATATTTATTTATTTATTCGGAAGAATACACTGAGTCTTGTTTAAAACGTATGAAAGAAATGTTTTTCAAAAGTGTTAAAATGAGATTTAATTAAGTATTTGAGTTGGCTGGTCTGACGGCGGTGTCCGGTGCCATCACGACCCTTAGTGGATTTTGGGTCGTGACAACATGGTATCAGAGCACTAGGTTCCCGTCGGTCTCACGAGTCATGAGCAAGTCTAGTAGAGTCTCGCGGATCGGTACGGAGACGTCTGTACTTATCCTCGGGAGGCTACAGGGCTGTTAGGAGTACTTCCCTTCTTGATTTCCTTATCGTGCGGTTCGATTCCTTTGAGGCTTATGCCTTTGATTTCTTCCTATTCAATCTTACGCGAGTGCTTGTTATAAATCGAGAATTTGAAGAATTGAAATGGCACTACAAATGTGGTGCGGTATGATTCTTCCCTGTATAGTTGATTGGACTATTATAGTCGCATTTTGGAGGGATATTCTATTGTTCCAGCTCAATAACAGAACTTCTAAGAGCCTTGAGGCTAGGCACGGGTTGCCATGATGCTTATGAACAATTATTCCGCAGTGTTGTTGTGATGGTAGGGTGTTTGCCCACGTGTCAGGGTAGTGAATGAATTGAAGGGAGGTTTACTCAGTGTGTAATCAAGGGATTCAGTATTTTATTCCCGGCAGGGAAAGTCAATCGAACTAAGGATGGTCAGCTGTGGGCTGGTGGAAGTAATGAGGTTTGGTATTTGCAAGCGTGGTTGAGGTTTCTTTTATGAGAGGGTGTCGTGGTCCTGATTGAACGTACTAAGTTGTTGGTGTTATGATCTGCTACAATTCGCCTTTATGGCAGGGTATTGTGAAATAATATCGGAGGTACAACTGTCAGTTGTCGCATGGTGCGGTGGTTTAGGATCGAATCAGAATTTCTAATGTTGATGGCTCGAGAAAGATGACCTTTGGAAATGTTTAAAGTTAGTAGCAATGGTGGATTCAAGTGCCACGAAGATAGATTTTATTTAAGGCAACAATTGAGCAGCAAAGTATGAGAAAAGACATGTGGGAAGTGCCAAGCGGTGCTTAAAATTTCTAGAAGGCCAAGTATGAGGAGCAAGGTCGAGTGACCGATTAAGGAGATGAGTTCCGCCAAAGTGGGAGAGTGGCGGGTGTGCATATGGGCTTGGTAGTAGGAAGACAAAGCGCCCTAAGGAGAGTTTGGATCGAATTGGGGATTTTAATGATTGGTGATTGAAGTTTTCGGGTATGATTGGAAGTATGGGCTAGTATGCGGCAAAAGATTGATATGGCGGGAAGGAGCTGCTTGAAATGGGGGAGGGTGCAGCATAACCCTGAATTTGGAAGGATGTTGCCGCACATTTAATTGATGTCCGCGAGGAGCGAATGGACTTGTGCAGCTGGAAGGTGAGCTCAGACTCAGGATGGGCTATTGGTGTCATGGTGAATGTACCCCGTGCAGCGGCGTGGGAAGATGTCGGGAGGTGATTCCCCTAGGTGGGTTATTCCCCCGTGAGCAGATTAGCAGTCGCGTGGTTGGCGAAGCTTCTGCGAGGAATTATATTGGTTGTTCAACAAAGAGGTCGGTCGTGCGAATGTGGATGATGTCTCAGAATATGAAAGATCCCGAGAGATTTTGATAATTGGTGGCGCGAGGTTAAGTCAATAAGAGGTAAAAAGGTCAGGCGAACTCAAGAATGGTGAAATGATGGCTTCAAGACAAGTGGGAGAGTCCCACCGCTTATGATTGGGCTGTATGATTAACTACTTGCGTGATTTCTGGTTATTAGCATATTGATGGATTAATTCAGCTACGAGAAAAGACCATAAGTAGTAAATTGGGCGGAGGAATTATTAAGGATGTGCTATGATTAGCATTATGGGCTCATGTTCGAACTTGGGAAAGGATTCAGAATTTATGCCTTGTATAGAAGCGGGTTTAAAGGGGAGTGGTTCTACCAGGTGCTTCGTTGAGAGGGTATTAATGTGCTAGAAGATTCATGGAGTGAATTATATTCGGGACCAAGTCAGAGCGGGTGGCTCTCAATAATGGTCCTAGTGAATTCAGAAGTTAAAGTGTGGTGCCCAATGATTTCGAGCCTATAAGTACAGTTAAGAACCAAGCTTTGTAGTAGCTTATGAGAAGGTGCCCAGGATGTTCTATGATATTTCGACTTGTGGCGTAGCGTTTGAGTGATGTGGAATAGTTCGTGGGAATGGAGACAGCCTGGTCTCGTGATTCAANATATATATATAATGTAGAAATATATGGAAGGATAAGACTTATTTGATTTTTGAGAAGAGAAAGTGTATATATACATATAAACGAATAAAATTTGCATTGTAATTAAGTCAAGTGACAAACTATTATAAAGCCACTTGGCAATAAGATAATATTAATACTAATACTTAATTTAAATTTTTTTTTTATGAATTTGAATGAAAAGAAAGTGAATATTTTTGTAAAGATATTGTCGGTAGTATCTTAATTAATAAGATTTAAAAAAAATTACAATGAAAGATAAAAATAACGCATCTATATTAATATATTATAAAGATAAAAATATAGGTATTTGTAGGCATATAAAATTTATTGACTTCAAATTCAATAAATAATTTGGATTATATTTTAAATATATTAGTCCAAATAAATATTTTGGACTAATATAATTGGGTTAATTATATAAGACCAATATTATTGGGCTAGCTCATCTAATTGAGCTAAAGTAATGAGTCCACTTCATTAAGCCCAATATGCCATCTTCCTAGAGGCCCAGTTTGGCGCCACGTGTTAAATGACGTGGCGCGCCAAGTCAAACGGAAGAACCAATAGGATTATGCCACGTGGCACAATGACAAGGCATGCCAAGTCACACTAAAAGTCCAATGAAATCGCGCCATGTGTGCAAGTGACATGTTTTGGCCAATCAAATGCGTCCATGTCACACTTCAATTTGATTGGTCGGAAAGAGTTTGTTCTTATCATAACTCTTCCCTTCCACAACTATAAATAGGGGTCTTCATAACTCAGAAAAGACACCAGAAGTTATAACAAGAAGCAAGAGAGAGTTCGTGGATCAAACACCGCAAATTCCTCCACAAGTTTCAAGCTTCAAGCAATCAAATTCAAGTTCAACAAATCAAGTTCAAGCTCAAGAACGAAGAACAAATCAAGTTCAAGCTCAAGAACGAAGAACAAATCAAGGTTCAAGGAGTGCGAGTTCAAATCAAAGTTCGTGCCAGTTGAATTCAAGATCATCGTTCGTGGCAACAAACATAGATTCAAGATCAAGCTCAAAGGCCCTTGAATTTATTTACTGTTGAAAAGAAGAATCAGAGGATTCATAAAGATTGTACACTCAAAATATTCGAAATAAAATACTACGATTGTTGCCATATTTTCGGTCTTGATTTTATTTTCTCGACGCAAATTTATTGTCTACAAATTCTGGCACGCCCAGTGGGACAATCTCTACCTCTCATCTCAACTTTTCAATCACCAAAGTCCAAGAACATTGAAATGGCTTCAAAGAAAATCAACTCCGGTTCAACTTCCACCAAGGCTGCTAACTCCAGGTTCTATGCTGATGTGGAAAGCATCCTCGATCTTACCTTCGGAAGCTTCGGACCAGTTACGAGGAGCAAAACAAGCTCTTTAGGACAACAAGCACCCCAAGTACCGTCCGCGTCAACCCTGTTTTCGGATCTTCATCCTCAAAAGGAGCAAGATCTTCCCCAAACGCATCTGAAGGAGGAAGCAATGTTGTTGAAAAGATCAAGAAACTCTTGCTCTGCTTGACTTCTCCGGATCCAAGCACTCTGCTCTGAAGGAAGATGATGATGCTTCAAGTGATGGATCCTCCCCACTTACACCACATAGCGTGAGCCAATCAAGGATTAATCTGTGTGAAAATCCATGCTACTCTCCGTCGTCCACGACAATCATGCAAGCCATGGTGACAAACACTTCATCTATGGAGGAGCAGTTGGCAAACTTGACGGAAGCAATCGCTGGCTTGACCAAATGCACGCAAAATCAAGAGGCTAGAATTGACAAGCTAACAGATAGGGTGGGAATCTTGATGGAAGAAGAATCCACCCATGCACCCGGCAAGCTCCCAGAGGTTCTAGAGAGTGACTCTCCCCCAAGACAAGCAGCATCCACTAAGGCTATCCCTGTCTCATCTGAAGGGATGATTCCAATCGATCAATTGAAGGAGTTCATTGAAGGAACCATTAAGAACAAATATGAAGTTGCTGCCAAATCCTCCCTTACATATGCAAAGCCGTACACTGCAAGGGTCGATATGTTGAAGATGCCTGCTGGCTATCAACCTCAGAAGTTTCAATAGTTTGATGGTAAAGGTAACCCAAAACAACATGTTGCGCACTTCGTGGAGACGTGCAACATTGTTGGGTCTTATGGAGATTACCTCATCAAGTAGTTTCTCCGCTCGCTAAAAGGAAATGCTTTTGACTGGTACACGGACCTCGAGGCTAGATCTATCGATAGCTGGGATCAACTAGAGCAAGAGTTCCTCAATCGCTTTTATAGTACGAGACGTACTGTGAGTATGATAGAACTTACAAATACTCGTCAACGAAAGGGGGAACCAGTTATCGACTTTATCAATCGGTGGAGGAATGCAAGCCTCAACTGCAAAGACAGGCTTAGTGAAGCTTCAGGCATAGAGATGTGCATCCAAGGCATGCATTGGGGATTGCGCTACATCTTGCAATGTATCAAGCCTAGCACATTTGAAGAACTTGCAACCCGTTCCCATGACATGAAATTGAGCATAGCTTCCGTTGGAAATGAAAGGCTCCCATCTATGAACCTCGCAAAGGGAATGACAAGCAAGAAGTCAGGAAGTGGGGCAAGTTCGTACCCAAGTCTGAAAGCAAAGAAGCTATGAATGTCAACACGTCACCTATGAAGTTCACGACGAAGGTGAGCAAGAAGCAGAGTATGAAATCCACTTCTTTTCAAGATAAGCTGTAACGACCCGACCGGTCGTTTCGAGCCCTAGCACGTCGTTCAGCAGTTTGAGGCCATGAGTAGCTTCATTTCAGGAATTGTGACTTGTTCGTATGGTCGGAATTTAAATTCAGGAAGATCGGAGTTAAATTTAAATGAAAATTCTCATTTGAGAAGCTTAAAGTTGAAAGAATGAACTAGGATTTGAATTTTGAGTAAACAACCTCGATATCAGGATCTGAAGGTTCCAGCAGGTTCGTATGATGATTTCGGACTTGGGCGTATGCCCGGATTGGGTTTTGGATAACCCGGGAGCGTTTTGGCGCCTATTGTGGAAGTTAGCATTTTAGAAGGAATTTCTTAAGTTTGGCTTGAAGTGCATTTCAGTGTTATCGATGTCCGTTTGGGATTCAGAGTATGGGAATAGCTCCGTATGGTGATTCTGGAGTTGGGAGCGCGATCGGAAGTGAATTTGGAGGTCCGTAGGTCATTTTGAAGCCATTTGGCTAAAGATAAAAATTTGAAGGTTTTGGGAAGTTTGACCGGAGGTTGACTTTTTGATATCGGGGTCGGAATCCAATTCCGGAAGTTGGAGTGGGTTCGTAGTGTAAATGAGACTTGTGTGCAAAATTTTAAGTCAATCGGACGTGATTTGAAAGGTTTAAACATCGGAAATAGAAGTTGGGAAGTTCATAAAGCTTGGGTTGGAGGTCGATTGATGATTTTAGCGTTGCTTGATGTGATTTGAGGCCTCGAGCAGGTCTGTAATGTGTTTTGGGATTGGTTGGTATGATTGGTTGGGGTCCCGGGGGCCTCGGGTGGATTCCGCGTGGCTATCGGATCAGATTTGGAGTTTGAGGAAGAGCTGGAGCTGCTGCTTCTGGTATTTCCGCTTCTGCGGATTTGGGACCGCAGAAGCGGCCCTACAGAGGCGAGAATTTGACCGCAGAAGCGAATGGGACCAAAATGGAGAGGACCGCAGATGCGGTCGAGCAGCCGCAGAAGCGGTACCGCACCTGTGGTCGAAGCATCGCAAAAGCGAGAAAGGGGGGCTTGTGAAGGAGCCGCAGAAGCGGCCTTTAGACCGCATAAGCGGAACCGCTGATGCGGTATAGCTTCCGCAGAAGCGAAAAGACCTGGAGGAAGAAAGGTTGATTTAAATCGTGGGTTGAGTTCATTTCTCCCATTTCTTCATGGCTTGGGCGATTTTTAGAAGCTTCAAGAGAGGATTTTTGTCGTCATGGTTAAGGTAAGTTATCCCCATCACTTTTGAGTTAAATACATTGATTATGTATGGATTTTTAGCATGTAAATGAGTAGAAAATTGAGGGTTAGAGGAAGACCTAGAAAATTAGTGTTCTTGGATTTTGACCACGATTTTGAGTATGGAATTAAGAGAAAATCATATATTTGATTTCGTGAGTTCATGGGTAAACTTTATCTTCGAGAAATTTCGGATTCCGGGCACGTGGGCCCGAGGGCATTTTTGTCAACTTTTCGTTCGGGGTTTGGAATTGTTATAAACTGGGTTGTAAAGTATAATTGAGCATGTATTAATGGATTTATATGATCGTTGGCTAGTTTTGGAGCATTGTGCGTTGGTGCAAGTCTTCGGAAGAATGTAGAATGCCGGTTGTGGATCTTCGGAGCGAGGTGAGTCTCCTTTCTAATCTTGTGAGGGGGAATTTACCCCATAGGTGAGTTAAACTGGTTAAGTGCTCCTATTTGTGGGGGCTACGTACGCACAAGGTGACGAGGGTCCGTGCGTAGCTACTATTATGCTATTGTCCGGGTAGTCTAGGACCCAAAAGCATGTTATATTTGAATTAATTGTGAACCTATTGATGGTTTGGATTTCTTAGATCACATTAAATTAATAAATGGATTTCTAAAAAAGACTTAAGCTTCGTTTTCTCAAATTATTAAAGAGAATTGGCCTTTCTTGGATAATTGCTCCATGTTGACTTCTTGACTGATTGTCTGACTGTGTGTGTGTTTATTTTGGAACGGGCCGAACGCCTCGGCAGATTAATAGATG
>NW_017678305.1:0-16436 GCF_001879085.1 Nicotiana attenuata
TGGAGCTTTTTCTTTCCAAATCCTGGCCAAAAAACCAAGGATCTCCCGGCCAAAAAATAGTGGAACTTTTTCTTTCCAAATCCCGGCCAAAAAACCGAGGATCTCCCGGCCGAAAACCGTGGAGCTTGTTCTTTCCAAATCCCGGCCGAAAAACCGAGGATCTCCCGGCCAAAAAAAAACCGTGAAGCTTTTTCTTTCCAAATCCCGGCCAAAAACCGAGGATCTCTTGGCCAAAAACCGTGGATCTTTTTCTTTCTAAATCCCGGCCAAAAACCGAGGATCTCCCTACACAATCCTGATTTGCGCTTAGATATGTGTCACAACTAACTCACGAAATTTTCCTAGTGAAAACTGGGGCAGAAAATTTCATTCGTTTGTTTGTTTTGGTATCTTAAGCAGGTCAACCTCAAGACGCAAGGTGTGAAATGACCAATGGAATGAATCTCAATCCAGAACCAAGAAAAGAAGAAAAGAACAAAAAAGAGGAACTCAAATATGAAGCAAGCAAGGGCGCGGATTGCTCAAAATCTGATTGAAGTCACAAGCTCTGTTGACCCTATTTTGACCCAATGCTGCATGAAGAAGTAAACACCAACAACTTGTGAGCATTAAGATTCAGATCAGAGTCCACAGCAAAATCAGCTAAGACTCAAGATCAAGTTTCAAGACAATTATAGATAGGAATCTTGTAACTCATAGTTGATAGGCATAACTAGCTTAGCTTTGATTTTCCTTTTGGTGTAATAAGGAGGTCAGCAAGCAGTAGCAGTAGCAACAGCAGTGAAATCACAGCTCCTGATAGTCCCAGCTACCAAACTTTCCAGAACTACACTGACCTGATTTCTGTTTAGCCCGGGATATGTAGGCAGCCTCTGAAGCAGGGTGCGGTCAACTCTTTCAAAATGCTTCACACGGAATATGCGAACGGGAAAAAGTCGCTCATTTCCGCTCACTTGTCTTTGCACGAAAACTCTTCGTGTTTCCGGGCAAAGAGGGGCAGCTGTGAGCACGTGATTTTAGCCCTAAGCAAATTATTCCTAAAGTTTCAAATAATTGATTTCTTTATTATTTTACAATTTTTGTGAATTTTTGTTGAATTTTTGTGTTAATTGTTTGCATTTTTATTCATATGAAAATACAAAAAATATGCACTTGCATTTAGGGATTTAATTTCACAATTTTAGTATTAATTAGGTATTACTTAGTTTTAGAACAAAATTTAAAGAAAATTGCAAAAATAGTTTCTTTGCACTTTTAATTGTTAATTGTTGCATTTATCTTTAAATATAGTTTTAAATAATTTTAGGAGTTAAATAGTTTAATTAGGTCTTTGTTTTGTTTTAGCATTTTATAAAATCAGAAAAATATAAAATACAAAAATGAAAGCAAAACAAAAATGAAAAAGGAACAATTAAAATAAAAGAAAGTGGGGCTTGGTAAGAAGACCAAAATTGGGCCAAAATTGGCCTAGCCCAAATCAAAAACCTCCAGATCCGCCTATTTAGCCCAAAAACCACACCATTAACCTGATCCAGGTCCGCCCCCCCTAAACGACGTCGTTTGGGCAACTTTCAATCAGGACCGTCGAGGTTTCTTGATCGGACGGTCCTGAAGCCCACATCGTTTGATACAAATATGTCCAAACAAGACCTGACCCCCCCTCAGGCCCCCTACCTCACCATCTCTCAGAAGCCCCCCAACCTCCGGTGTAACGCCGCCATCTGCCACCGTCTCTCCGCCTTGAACCGCCAGCCGAAAATCGTCTCCGCCGGAGGCGTTTGTCCAAATCACCTGAAAATTATACCACAGATTCCCCAAGTCTTCCTCTTTCCAAACCTCAAACCCCCATGGTCCAAATCCCTGTCAAAAACCTCAAATCATTGAAACCCTAGGCGCCGCCACCGCCGCACACGGCGGCGCCGGCTCCAAACACTTCCAAATTTACCCCACCAAACATCTTCCATGTCCTCATCACCAATCTGTAAATAATCCTCCTCAAATCATGACCAAGCCCTTCGAATTTCAAATCCAAATTTCGGTCAAAACCCTAATTCATCTCTTTGCTTTCATATAACACACCAGGGTTTCCTTTCTTTCCTCATGAGGGATTCGACGTCATTGGCCCTCGAACCTCTTTAAAGTCAGTTGAATTGCGGATCCAGGGTTCATACGGTTCAAGGACGAATGAGTTTCTAGTTAATATTATAGGCCTATTTTTGATGAAATAGACATATAATATTAACTTGAAGTCAATTTCGAAAGGCTTTCTTGTGGAATCTGAAAATCAGTGAGTTTTTTTTTTTATATTTTTTTATTTTTTTATATATATTTCTTTCTTTCTGTTTTCTGTTTGTTCATTTGATTATTTGTGATGCAATTGCTTGCCTTTGCTAGAGTGTTTAGTTCTTTGAATTAATTTTCGTCTGTTAATTGGTTCATGTTAGCTTAGTATTGATTTTTCATTTTGTTGTTAAACCTTGTTTAATTCTGATTAGTTCGAATTGCTAGTAATCCAGTAATTAACAATTAGTAGCTATTTTGAATTAGTTAAGTATATTTTGTTCTGTAAATGCAATATTAGTTCAAGTAGTTATTAGGATTATTTAGTCTGGTCAAGAATGCTGAGTTCAATTACTAGATATAATAAGAGTTTAATTGGGATTGTTCTTCAATAGTTGGCAATTCATAGTTTAGGAAATGGTTTGGTTATAGCTGTAATTCTAGTTTAAGTTCAGGGGTAGTATAGGCATGGGAAATGGTAGTTTAATCAGATTTAGTAAATATTGAAATGAGGTAAGGGTAATTTAGGGATTTCAAGTATGGAAAAATCAGAATAGAACCCCCTAGGACTTTCTAGAAGGGGTTTTGAACTGAAATTCACAAAATAGGTGTAGTTACTTGTATAACAAGTCAGAAAATGAGGGGTAGAAATGGAAATAAAATAGGGACTAATGAGTAAAATGAAAATCTGAAGTAGCACTTTTTGGTTTGCCTATAAATAGGCATTGAATTGCCTTGAGGAGGAGGTTTTTTTTAGCTTTCAGCCTAAGAAATCCCAGAGATCCCAGCCATCAAGAATAGCATTCTTCTTATAATTTTCAGTTTTTAATTCGAAATTCAAAAATACAAAACCCAAAAACAATAGAAAACCAAAAATCTAAAAATATACTACTGTTTCATTGCAATTTTAGCTCAGCTTCAAGTTGTAGTGTGGATTTGCATTGTTTAGTTCGAGTTTTGATTGGTGAAGTTGTTCTGGAGTGTCCTGGGATCAATTTCAATTTATTTTGGATGAATTCGAGCTATTTTTGGGTTCTCTATGGGTTGTAATTAATCCTGGTCAGCTGATATATCAGTCATGGGTCAAATTTAGTACAAAGCCGTTGCTGGTTGTTGAATCATTGCTGTTGATTATTGACTACTACTGCTGACTCCTTATCCTTCTTTTGTGTTCAAATTCCCAGGTACACCTCTTGTAGATCTCAAGCATTGCAATTGAAGTAAAATGCTATTCGTTCCCCCTTGCCTGATGTCATTAATATGTTGTCTAATTCATGACTCTATTAGGATTATGCTGTGTGATTGTATTGGGAATCAGTTTGTAGATGTTTGTTGATGGATTTAATTAGGATGGCTTGTATAATTAGGACTTTCTGAGCTGCTTTTAATTTGTTTCGGATTGTTCTAAATCTCAGAATGTTGAAGCACGATACTCAGTGGTAGTAGATTCATGCTGTTTAAGAAATTGATAGCTTAAGTTACATGTTTTAATCAGGGAGTAACACTAATATGTGCACATAATCATAATTTGTATGAGACAAGCCTGTCGATTTAGGATTAGATTTAAACATGAGTTTTTAGCATATTGACTCACAAAACTGGAAAATCACGTTTTATAGTATATGCATAAGTCTTTTGTTGATGCACATCTCAGTAAAATCACGTTCAGCTGTAGTTTTAGATATTTAGCTTATGATTTGTCTTTAAAATGCAAGTTATATGTTCACTCTAGAACGCGTTTGAATGTTAAACAAACAAATTGAAGGTTTAATAAACAATTAGAGATGATTGTAGCATTATCAGTTGCTAAGCTTGATCCCTGCCTGGATTGTTTGGGCCAGGGCAGGGTGTTTCAATTTGGCCCAATTATGAGAAACTTTTTAGAATTGGTAACGGGCCCGATTTGTAGTGTAAGTGATTAGGGGCCCAGGCAATCTTGGTTAGACCTTGATTTCCTCCTCTTTGTAACATGGCCCAAACATGGGAATTAATTGTTGAAGGTCCTTGTTCATTTTGATAATTTCCTTTAAAATAAAAGCAATCAATTTTGAGCCTTCCAAATTAGGTAGCGGATTTAAATTAAGAGGTTCTCCTCTTGTTTAAGTTCGGACTTGAATTTGAGGCCCAAATGGTAATATTAATTAATTAGGTCCCTTTAGAAACAAAAAATAAATAGAAAATCATAGGTCACTTCAGGATTGACCTTTAAATAAAAGTGGGACGAGCCTCGCCAAATAAAATGCATAAATTGCGGGGCCCTCATTAAATACTATATTAAAATATTTTACAGATTCGGGACATGCCATTTAGCGAATTTTCATGGCTTCCCGCAAAGTTAATAAGACGCTAGCCACTTTAGGCGCGCTTTTAATATTACTTTCCTAAACTCGGGTGTGCATTTCATGCAACCCAAATCTAAATCCCAAAATGTTGAATAAGAGGTGTCGAGGATCCGGGTGAATTTCATGTGACGTGATCCAAAAACACGCTCTTAAACGGCGTTCACTTTCATAAAAACTAATTAAAAGCGGTTAAACAAATTTATAAAATTGCACTATAGGTTTGAACATGTATAAAAATCAGATTTTAGCCATTTACAATAATTTAAGCGACTGTGCTAGAACCACGGGATCCGGGGGTGCCTAACACCTTCCCTCGGGTCAACAGAATTCCTTATTCAGAATTTCTGGTTCGCAGGCTCCAATTGGGAAGTCGAAATTTTCCTCGATTTGGGATTCAAATTAAACCGGTGACTTGGGACACCAGAAGCCAATCCTATCTCAAGTGGCGACTCTAAATAAATAAACAATCCCATTTCGAATAATGTCACTTTAAATGGAAAAACTCCCTTATACATTATCCTTCGGGGTGGATGTGTAAAAAGGGAGGTGTGACAGCTCTGGCGACTCTGCTGGGGAAACGAACCCAGAATTTTGATTCAGGGTTCAAGAATTCGAGCTTAGTGCAATTGTTATATTTGGCTTTATCTGATTTTCTACATGTTCCATGCTATATGTGCTAAATATTTTACCGCTTTGATATTTGTTGAAATTATATATATAAACTGCCGCGAATCCCTTCCTCTCTCTGAGTCTTCTACATCATGGAGAAGGGTGCACTTCGTGTAGCTTCTCTTCTGTTTAGAGTCTTTTCCCATTTAGAACGAGGTTTGGATAAGTTGCAAAGCCGGCGGAGCTTCTGTATCCCCGGTACGCTGCCTCCCCCTCGGCTCGAGCTGTCCGCTCGGGTAAGCCAGGTCTAGACCAATAAGCCTAGGATTTAAACCTAGAAGAACAAAAACTCACGCCGGATCCCTAGTAGGACGCTTGTTTGCATCATGTGCATTTGACTTAGGGGACTCAACACAGGGGTTGGGTCCGTCTAGGACAGGTGACCTGAAATGAATTGACCATCCTGATGCATCTTACGTGCTACTTGCGCATTTATTTGCTCGGCTTTGCATGTTGGCCGGCTTGTCTAAATGAGTGAATTATGAAAATAAGCAGTGTTAGGACTAAGTGAGGGCGACCATTTGTTGTGAAAAACCAAATGACCAACTAGCACCGAAATACTGCCGGATTTTTGAAAAATGAAAAAAAAGTGAAAAAAAAGAAAAAATATTTGAAAAATAGGAAGAAATTTGTTGTTCAAAATAGTTTTGATTTTGGCCAATCTGACCGAACTACGCGGGTCTGATTCTCACCGGATGTGAGATACGTAGGCAAACCTCATCGGTTCCGACCCCAATTTTCAAAAAATCCAAAAATATTTTCTTTCTTCAGAAATCTTTCCTTAGATCATTTTTTCCTTAAAAAAAACAAAAAGAAGTTTTTGAAACTAAAAAAAAAACGGTTTCCTTTTTTCTAATGTCTTTCATAAAAATCAAAATCCAAAAATACGGGTTTCCTTCATTGTAAAGTATTTTTTTTAAAAAAAAAAAAAACAACAAAAATCCAAAAAAAAATCAGAAACAAAAATCCAAAAATACTCTTTTCTTCTTTAGAAGTCTTTTTGCAAATGTCAATAAAAATTTTGAAAAATTGAAGTCCAAAAATATTTTTGCTTTTCCTTAGAAGTACTTTTGTAAATAAATAAAAGCTCAGAAATTCAAAACCTTTTTCTTAAAGAAGTCCCTCTTTCGAAAATTAAGAGGTTACATTCAAAATCCAAAAATATTTTCTTTTTTCCTTAGAAAAAGAGAAAACAATTGAAAACTCAAACAAAAAATATTTTCTTTTTACTTTTAAAATTCCCAAAGTTCAGATAAAAAAAAACGAAATTTTTAGAAGTCTTTCTTTCAAAAATAAAATCAAAACCAAAAATCCAAAAAAAAAAAATTCGTTTTCTTCTTTTAAAGCATTTTTTTAGAAAATTCCAAAAAAAAGAACAAAATCAAAAAAATCAAAAATGTTTTTCTTTGCCTTAAAGATCCATGGTCTGAGTTTTATTAAAAAAAAAAAATTAGTATACTCAATTCCCAATCTGCCCGAACTACGCCGGATTGATTCTCACCGGATGTGAGATACGTAGGCAACCCTCATCGGGTCCAACCTCCCTTTTGCAAAAATAGCCAAAAAATGTCAAATTTTAATTTTGTGTCATAAATAAGTCGGGTGATGCCATTCCTGTCTAAAATAAGCCGAATGTCCCCAAAAGGACGCCGGAAGGCTGTTTTTGCAAGAATGTCCACCCTGAGTCATTTTCAATGGTTAACGGGCACAGGCTTAAAATCTTCTTTCCCGAAGTGCTGAAAAGCCGTATCTGCAAAACCGAGTCTTTGTTTGCTTAAATAAATTTTTTGAAAAATAGCCACTTTTCTTTTTAGGTTGAAATAAATCATTAAAATACTTTTGAGATGTCTTTCTTTCATAAATAAATTAAAAAAACATAAAAAAAAAGGTTTGAAAAATTGAGTCCGAAAATATTTTTCTCAAAAATCCAAAACATGTTTCGTAAACGTCCCTTTTCCGAAATTAAGGGGCAACTTTCAAAACCAGAAAAAATCAAATAAAAATATTTCTTTTTACTTCTAAAAATTCCCAAAGTTCCAATAAAAAGAAAAGAAATGTTTAGAAATCTTTCTTTCAAAAATTCAAAAGAAAAATCAAAATCAAAAATCAAATCAAAATATTTCCCTTTTTCCTTCTAAAGCATTTCTTTCAAAAATTCAAAAAAATAGTTAGTTTCTTTACCTTATTTGCAAGAACTACGCTTGGTCTGATTCATGCGGGGTCATGATGCGTAGGCAATCTCCATAAGATTCCAAAAATCCAAAAAAAAAAAAAAATTCCTTTTATTCTTTTAAAGCATTTTTTTAGAAAATTCCAAAAAAAAAAACAAAATCAATAAAATCAAAAATATTTTTCTTTGCCTTAAAGATGGGTCTGAGTTTTATTAAAAAAAAAATTAGTATACTCAATTCCCAATCTGCCCGAACTACGCAGGTTTGATTCTCACCGGATGTGAGATACGTAGGCAACCCTCGTCGGGTCCAACCACCCTTTTACAAAAAATAGCCAAAAATAACAAAATTTTAATTTTTGTCGACAATAAGTCGAGTGATGCCATTCTTGTTTTAAAATAAGCCAAATGTCCCCAAAAGGGCGCCGGAAGGCTGTTTTTGCAAGAACAGCCACCTTGAGTCATTTTTAAAAGGGTTTGCGGACACAACCTTAAAATCTTCCTCCCAGAAGTGCTGAAAGGCCGTATCTGCAAAACCAAGTCCATGTTTTTCTAGATAAAGAAAAGTTTGCAAAAATAGCCACTTTTTCCTTTTAGGTCAGAATAAGTCATTAAAATATTCCTTAGCTGTCTTTCTTTCGTAAATAAAAATAAAGAAAAATACAAATTTTGAAAAATTGAGTCCGAAAATATTTTTGAAAATATTTTTACTTCTAAAAGTTTCCAAAGTTCCAATAAAAAGAAAAGAAATGTTTAGAAGTCTTTCTTTCAAAAATTCAAAAGAAAAATCAAAATCAAAAATCAAAAATAAATGTTTTCCTTTTTTCTTTTAAAGCATTTCTTTCGAAATTTCAAAAAAGAGTTAGTTTATTTACCCTATTTGCAAGAACTACGCTTGGTCTGATTCATGCGGGGTCATGATACGTAGGCAATCTCCGTAGGATTCGACTGTAACCCCTAAAAAAAGAGGAAAAAAAAAAGAAGAAGAAGAAGAAAGAAACACAAAAAGAGAAAATAAGGAATCGAGAGAAAACCCATAGCAAAAGAAAAGGGAAAAGCAGAAAATGAAAAAACAGAGGGTAAAGAAAATTGAGAGAAAAATAGAAAAAGAAAGAAAAGCAAGAAAAACAAAGAATAGAAACCAAAAGAAGAGAAAATAGAAAAAGAAAAGTCGGGATGACGCATGCAACCAGTGCAAACATGTAGACATCAGTTTAACTGTATAGGTGCATCACACCCCAATGTGCGATTACCTATCTGTTACTTATCTCAAACTAACCGTGTGTTGCTGTCAATTCCAGTTTAGCCTTTAGAAACGGTGGTTGGTTGTGGTAAGCTGGCATCGCATCAATACTTTACCAGATCGAAAGGAAGTGTGGAAATGTCTACAGAAATGACTTTGCCCGCAGTCCCCTTCTCTGAAGACAGCCCCATCTCGGGGGTCCCGGCCTCTGAATCTTTTACAGCCGAAGAAAATCGGATCTTGCGCCTGCGATTGATGGAAATGTGGGATGCTTGGAACAATGGAAAGGAACCTCCAAGCAACATTCCCGGATTCCCAGAGTTATTCCCTAGAGCTGGAGGTGCTACTACTGTCCCTATCAGTCATCCTCATACCCCTTTTGGACAACCTACCATGACTGCTCATTTCGTCGGAACACCTTCTGAGGTCCGCCCCCAGGTGTTCCCAGCGGGAGCAGCTCCTAACATCTTCACTGCTCCACCGTGCCCTGCTACAACACAACCTTCACTGCCAAGGCCTGCCTTTGATCCCTCAGTATTTATCTTCCAAAACCCTATCTTTCCCGGTGGATTCCCTCCTCAATATCCCACATATAACTACTCTCAGCCGCCACCATACGAGCTTACACCAGGGCAGGACAAAACCCCCAAAGACCCAGAGCAGGATGAGATGGCGAAGAGAATGAGAAGCCTCGAGCAGAGCTTGAAAAACATGCAAGGATTGAGCGGGCAAAAGAGTGTCTCCTACACAGATTTATGTATGTTCCCTCATGTACACTTGCCGTCAGGGTTCAAAACACCAAAATTTGAGAAGTATGACAGACACGGTGACCCCATTGCTCACCTGAAAAAGTATTGCAATTAGTTACGGGGAGCCGGTGGCAAAGAAGAGTTATTGATGGCATATTTTGGAGAAAGCTTGATTGGTATCGCTTCAGAATGGTATATGGACCAAGATGTCTCGCGTTGGCATATTTGGGATGATCTGGCCCGAGACTTTGTTCGACAATTTCAGTACAACATAGACATCGCGCCAGACAGGAACTCCTTGGCGAATCTCAAGAAAAAGCCCTCAGAAAGTTTCCGTGAATATGCAATTAAGTGGCGTGAACAGGCATCAAGAGTGAAGCCTCCGATGGATGAGGTAGAGATGGTCACTGTTTTCCTCCAAGCCCAGGAAGCAGACTATTTTCAGAATATGATGTCTGCCATGGGCAAACCTTTCGCAGAGGCAATAAACATCGGAGAGATGGTAGAGAATGGGCTAAAAACAGGTAGAATCTTGAGCCAGTCAGCCATAAGAGCAACCTCCCAAGCCATCCAAGGCGGGTCTGGAGGAATGGCCAAAAGCAAAAAGAAAGAAGAAACAGTGATGGCAGCATCGGGAGGAAGAAGATACCGGGCTCCTAGACCGGTATTCTCCGAAAGAACCCCTCAACACTACTATCCTCATACTGGTATGGCCTATGCTCCTACACGTTATGCGGTCATGAATGCACAACCCTTCGGCCGACCGCAACCACAAGCTAACCGAAATCCACCTCCATTCCAAAGAAATCAACCTCCTTACCAGAACCAATATAATCCCCGACCACCGCAAAATAACTTCCGCCCTCGAGAACCACCCAGACGACCAAATTTTACGCCAATTGGTGAACCTTACTCCAGTTTGTTCCCGAAACTCGTCCAGATGAATTTGCTGCAGCCTATTCCCCAAAACAGGCAGAACCCAGAATCTCCAGCTTATCAACGAGGGGTCCATTGTGCCTACCATTCAAGAGCTGAAGGGCATAGTACTGATAACTGCTGGACATTGAAGAAAGCTGTGGAAGATTTGATTGAACAAGGGAAAATAGTGTTGAGGGATGAAGAAGTCCCGAGTGTGACCAATAATCCGTTGCCCGCTCACAACAACGGGCCGGTAATCGGGATGATCTGTGAAGACAGAGAATTTGATCCAGCATTAAAAGCTATAATTGCTATTGCCGACGCAGAAAAGAAACCCAAGGTACCCCCGAAGCAAGAGAAAGGGAGAGAAGAAGAATAAAAGTGTCAAAACTGAGCCTGAGAAGAAACCTGAGACAAAAGCAGAGACGGAACCTCCTAAGAATGGAATTCTCTATGTTCCGCGAGGACGCCAAGAAAAACCATTAGGTTGTCAATGCTCCAAGGAAGGTTGAAGTAAAAAGGGAAACTCCAATATACGTACCGAAAGGAGCTTATGTGGTACGGGGGACAATTAAACCCCTCGGCTGAATGAGCCAGTGGTTATTGGACGCGTACCACAGAAGCCAATGACAGACCCCTCTGTAGTGCCATGGAACTATCAGCACACAGTGGTTACATACAAGGGCAAAGAAATTTCGGGGAAACTTCCAGGGAAAACCTCTATTGAGAAATATTTGAATGTACAGGAGGTAAACAATGCCGCTCGAAAGCGTTTTCCGTCCAAGAGGCCAGTGAGTGCTGAGGAAGCGGAAGCCTTCTTCCAGAAAATGAAGATGCCTGATTATGAGACAGTGGATCAGTTAAGGAAGTACCCTGAACAGGTGTCCCTGCTATCATTGGTGACAAAATCCTCCGAACATCAGAAGATCTTGATGAAAACTTTGAATGAGGCATATGTGCCAATTGAAACTTCAGTCGAGCAGCTCGAAAGGATGGCAGAAAAGTTCTTCGCCATCAATCAACTCTCTTTTAGCAAAAATGACTTGCCTCCGGAAGGCGCAGCTCACAACAAAGCCTTACATCTGACAGTCAAGTGTGAAGGTTATTATGTCAAGCGAGTCATGGTAGATGGAGGATCGGGGGTTGACATTTGCCCACTCTCTACACTGCAAAGGATGGAAATCGGGACAGGAAGGATTCGTCCAAATAATATTTGTGTGAGAGCTTTTGATGGTATTAAGAGGGATACCATCGGTGAAATCGATTTGATATTAACCATAGGACCTGTAGAGTTCGAGGTGACTTTCCAGGTGTTGGACATGGATACATCTTATAACTTCCTTCTGGGGAGGCCCTGGATCCATGCTGCAGGAGCTGTGCCCTCTACCCTCCACCAAATGGTAAAATTCGAGTATGAAGACCAGGAAATCGTGGTCCACGGAGAAGACGAGCAGTCCATTTATTGTGACCCATCTATTCCATGTTTGGAGGCAAGGGAAGGAAGTGAGCATATCGTTTATCAAGCCTTTGAAATTGTGGTAGCAATCAGCACGAGGAGGGAAATCCTTTTCCTCAGCCTTTCCTGTCTAATGCTTCAATCATGGTGGCCAGAGAAATGATTAGACACGGTTTCAAGCCAGGAAAAGGGTTGGGAAAAGCTTTACAAGGAATATCTGAGCCGGTAACTCTACCAACAGCAGAAAAGTTCTTCGGAATAGGCTTCCACCCTACCCCAGATGATGAGAAATGGGCCGAGGAAAGAAAGAAAGAAGAATGGGTTCTGCCAAAACCATTGCCATATCTCTATGATACTTTTGTCAAGACCAAGTATGGCAAGGAAAGGGACGATGAGTTGTTCACAGCTGAGGAAATCGAAGATATATGTGGAGCTATGAGACAAATGCTTTATGAAACCAACATGGTTCAGCCAGGGGAAGGGACTAGCACCGCTGAGATGCTCTATATGGGACCAGATGCTAAACTCCAAAACTGGAAGGCTACGCCATTCCCGATTAGGTGGGAGTCCCGGTAGACTAGCCCTGCCATCTTTTCTGCATCCCGAGTTATTTCAGGGTGTAACCCGGATGTTTCTTTAGTTTCTTATCTTTAAATTCCTGAATGTAAACCCTGTTATCTTTCCAATTCCAAGAAATGAAATCAATATTTCATCGTCCATTCCGCTCTTTATTCTTTCTAATTTTGTTGTTTTTTCCTTTTTCATTTCTTCTTTTCAGTTATAATAACGCGGCTTTAAATAACATGACATGCTTGCGGACTCCATGCCCAGACTCAAACACGCTGTCTAATTGTGAAATAATGAATCAAGAACCGGAATATGATGAAGAAGAGGCTTTTAGGGAAATAAATCGAGAATTGGAACAATTTGAGAACAAACCTAAGCCAAACCTGAATGACACTGAACCGGTTAATTTGGGAACTGCCGAAGAAATAAGGGAAACCAAAATAAGCATTCACACAGATGAGCAAACTCGAGATGCAATAATCCAACTCCTGTTCGAATTTAAAGATGTGTTTGCTTGGTCGTATGACGACATGCCAGGACTGAGTATGGATCTAGTGGTGCACAAATTGCCAATTTACCCTTATTGTCCACCAGTGCAGCAAAAACAAAGGAAGTTTACAACTGATATCAGTGATAAGATCAAAGAAGAAGTCACAAAACAGTTGAAGGCGGGGGTAATCCGAGTGGTCCGATATACCACATGGTTAGCCAACGTGGTTCCAGTGCCAAAGAAAGACGGGAAAACCCGAGTGTGTGTGGATTACCGAGATCTAAACAGGGCAAGTCCCAAAGACAACTTCCCGTTACCTAACATTCACATCCTTGTTGATAACTGCGCCAAACATGAAATATAGTCCTTTGTGGATTGTTACGCAGGATATCACCAAGTGTTGATGGATGAAGAAGATGCCGAGAAAACAACTTTCACTACACCCTGGGGCACCTACTGTTATCGGGTCATGCCATTTGGACTGAAGAATGCTGGGGCAACTTATATGAGAGCCATGACCACCATCTTCCACGATATGATGCATCAAGAAATAGAGGTGTATGTGGATGATGTAATCATCAAGTCACGAACTCAGAGTGATCACGTTCGAGATTTGAGAAAGTTCTTCGAACGGTTGCGCAAGTATGATCTGAAGTTGAATCCAGCTAAATGTGCTTTCGGAGTCCCATCAGGCAAGCTCCTGGGTTTCATAGTCAGCAGGAGAGGTATTGAGTTAGACCCCACCAAGATAAAGGCCATTCGAGATTTACCTCCTCCAAGAACTAAGAAAGATGTGATGAGTTTGTTAGGCAGGTTAAACTATATCAGTCGATTCATCGCCCAACCGACTACCACATATGAGCCCATATTCAAACTGTTGAAGAAAGATGCGGCAATCAAATGGACATCCGAATGTCAAGAAGCCTTCCACAAAATCAAGGAATATTTGTCAAATCTTCCAGCATTGGTCCCACCGGAGCATGGGCGACCTCTCTTTTTGTATCTGACATTGTTGGAAAATTCTTTTGGTTGTATTCTCGGGCAGCACGATATAACCGGAAGAAAAGAGCAGGCAATTTACTATCTGAGCAAGAAGTTCACCAGCTATGAGGCCAAATACACTTTGTTGGAGAGAACATGCTGCGCTCTGACGTGGGTCGCTCAAAAGTTGAGACATTATCTTCAAGCCCATACCACCTATCTAATAACCAGGTTGGATCCTTTGAAATACATATTCCAGAAACCGATGCCCACTGGAAGGCTGGCAAAATGGCAAATCTTGCTCACTGAATTTGACATAGTTTATGTTACTCGCACGGTAATGAAGGCTCAGGCATTGGCAGATCATTTGGCTGAAAACCCGGTTGACGAGGAATACCAACCGTTAAGCACTTATTTCCCGGATGAGGAGGTAAATTCAGTGGAAGCCATCTCTGAGGATACTCGTGCTTGGAAAATGTTCTTTGATGGAGCATTAAACGCAAGAGGTGTAGGCATTGGGGCAGTCTTGATATCACCCAATGGTCAGCACTACCCAGCTACGGCTAGGCTCCGTTTCTTTTTCACAAACAATACGGCTGAGTACGAAGCCTGTATCATGGGCATGAATATGGCAATTGACCAAGATGTTGAGGATTTATTAATCATGGGGGACTCTGATTTGATTATCCGGCAAGCCCAAGGGGAGTGGGAGACTCGAGATGTTAAGCTCATTCCTTATCGACAGCATGTGGAAGATCTCACCAAACGCTTCAAGTCGATAGAATTCAGGTATATCCCTCGGTGTCATAATGAACTAGCCGATGCACTCGCCACTCTAGCTTCAATGCTTCCTTACCTAGGCAATGCCCATATCGACCCTCTGGAGATTCAAATCAAAGAAAAGCACGGATATTGTAATGCGGTTGAAGCGGGACCCAGCAGTCAGCCTGGTACCATGCAAGAGATTTCTGAGAACACAGGAATACCCTGAGCAAGCCACCGGAGATCAGAAAAGAACCATTAGACGGCATGCGAGCGGTTTCTTCTTAAGTGGTGATGTTTTGTATAAAAGGACCCCGGACCTCAACCTGCTAAGATGCGTTGACGCCGAGGAAGCTGGAAGAATTATGCATGAAGTGCACGCAGGAGTATGCGGACCTCATATGAATGGTTATGTGCTGGCAAAGAAAATTCTGCGAGCCGGGTATTACTGGATAACTATGGAAAAGGACTGTTTCAGCTTTGTTCGAAAATGCCATCAATGTCAGGTGCACGGTGACTTGATTCATGCACCTCCGACAGAACTCCATCCGATGTCAGCACCTTGGCCATTTGTTGCTTGGGGTATGGATGTCATTGGGCCGATTGAGCCAAAAGCTTCGAATGGGCATAGATTCATACTGGTGGCAATTGACTATTTCACAAAATGGGTTGAGGCCATCACTCTCAAGTCGGTCACCAAGAAAGCTGTGGTAGACTTTGTGCACTCCAATCTCATTTGCCGCTTTGGCATTCCTGCAACTATCATTACCGACAATGCCGCAAACTTGAACAGTCGTCTGATCGGAGAGGTATGTGAACAATTCAAGATAACGCATAGAAACTCTACTCCTTATCAGCCAAAAGCCAATGGTGCTGTCGAAGCAGCAAATAAGAACATCAAGAAGATTTTGAGAAAGATGATTCAAAGCTCCCGGCAATGGCATGAAAAGCTACCCTTCGCATTACTTGGATATCGTACCACAGTACGTACATCAATTGGAGCGACACCGTACTTGTTGGTTTACGGTACCGAAGCAGTCATACCTGCAGAAGTAGAAATTCCTTCACTCCGGATAATCGTTGAGGCGGAGATTGAGGACAGTGAATGGGTTAAAACCCGACTAGAGCAATTGTTATTAATTGATGAAAAACGGATGGCCGCAGTTTGTCACGGGCAGTTGTACCAACAAAGAATGGCCCGCGCCTATAACAAGAAAGTGCGTCCCANTATTGCCGATGCAGAAAAGAAGCCCAAGGTACCCCCGAAGCAAGGAAAAGGGAAGAAGAAGAATAAAACTGTCAGAACTGAGCCTGAGAAGAAACCTGAGACAAAAGTAGAAACGGACTCTCCTAAGAACGGAATTCTCTATGTTCCGCGAAGACGCCAAGAAAAACCATTGGTTGTCAGTGTTCCAAGGAAAGCTGAAGTAAAAAGGGAAACACCAATATACGTACCGAAAGGAGCCTATGTGGTACGGGGGACAATTAAACCGCCTCGGCTGAGTGAGCCAGTGGTTATTGGACGCGTACCACAGAAGCCAATGACAAACCTCTCGGCAGTGCCATGGAACTATCAGCAAACAGTGGTCACATACAAGGGCAAAGAAATTTCGGGGGAACTTCCAGGGAAGAACTCTGTTGAGAAATATTCGAATGTACAGGAGGTAAACAATGCCGCTCGAAAGCGTTTTCCGTCCAAGAAGCCAGTGAGTGCTGAAGAAGCGGAAGCCTTCTTCCAGAAAATGAAGCTGCCTGATCACGAGACAGTGGATCAATTAAGGAAATACCCTGAACAGGTGTCCCTGCTAT
>NW_017678305.1:19893-22755 GCF_001879085.1 Nicotiana attenuata
ACAGAACTCCATCCGATGTCAGCACCTTGGCCATTTGTTGCTTGGGGCATGGATGTCATTGGGCCAATTGAGCCGAAAGCTTCGAATGTGCATAGATTCATACTGGTGGCAATTGACTATTTCACAAAATGGGTTGAGGCCATCACTCTCAAGTCGGTCACCAAGAAAGCTGTGGTAGACTTTGTGCACTCCAATCTCATTTGCCGCTTTGGCATTCCTGCAACTATCATTACCGATAATGCCGCAAACTTGAACAGTCGTCTGATCGGAGAGGTATGTGAACAATTCAAGATAACGCATAGAAACTCTACTCCTTATCAGCCAAAAGCCAATGGTGCTGTCGAAGCAACAAATAAGAACATCAAGAAGATTTTGAGAAAGATGATTCAAAGCTCCCGGCAATGGCATGAAAAGCTACCCTTCACATTACTTGGATATCGTACCACAGTACGTACATCAATTGGAGCGACACCGTACTTGTTGGTTTACGGTACCGAAGCAGTCATACCTGCAGAAGTAGAAATTCCTTCACTCCGGATAATCGTTGAGGCGGAGATTGAGGACAGTGAATGGGTTAAAACCCGACTAGAGCAATTGTCATTAATTGATGAAAAATGGATGGCCGCAGTTTCTCACGGGCAGTTATACCAACAAAGAATGGCCCGCGCCTATAACAAGAAAGTGCGTCCCAGGAATTTCGAAGTGGGACAACTGGTACTCAGACGCATTCTCCCTCATCACCAGGAAGCAAAAGGGAAGTTTGCCCCTAATTGGAAAGGTCCATACATAATTCGAAAGATATTGCCAAGAGGAGCACTATATCTGGGAGACATCGAAGGAAATGACCCTGAAACAACAGTCAATGCAGATGCAGTCAAAAGGTATTATGTCTAGGCCTCCTGCAATGATGGCTTTTGTGCAATTGAGATGACGAAGGCTCTCCTTCTCGCTACCCAAGTACTATCAATCCTTCGTAAACCCCTTGAGTTGGTTACGTTTCTTTGGCTACCCTCTTTGGAACCCGGAAGTACAAGAAGAAAAGAAAAAGAAAAAAAAGAAGAAGAAAGAAGAGAGAGAAAAGAAAAGAAGACAAAAACAGAAACAAAAAACAAATGTGCTTGAACTACGTTTGACTTGATTCCGAAAGGATACGTAGGCAGCCTCTCGCTGAGGTTCAGTCACACCAAAACCAAAATCCCAACTTTTCCCTAAACGAATGAAACTAGGGGCGAGATGATATAATAGGTTCGGTCCGACTGAATACCGCCGAAACTAGGTTCCAAACGTTAGTATTTCTTGCCCAAAACTACCTTTTTACCCCTTAAAACCCTTACGTTCCAAATACCTTCCCGTATCAATTAGGTCGAAAAGGCAGGGAAGTGGAAAATGTTATTGTTGGAATCTAACACAATGCAAATTGAGAGAAATAAAATGAGAGAGTCTTATCGGTGAAAACCTTCGGGCACCATAAGGCGATGGTGAGTAGAGAAACTGAAAATGAGAGAGTCCGCTTAGTGAAAACTCACAAAGAGCACTATCGGGCGACGGTGAGAAGAGAAATGAGAGAGGTCGATTGGCGAAAACCCGCAAAGGGCACTGTCGGTCGAAAAGAAGACATCTCACCACTAAAAGAGTCCTAGCAAAGTTCCCTGGTTTTTGAAATACGGATCAATGAGTTCACAAGAAGCTGGAAAGTTTGTGTGGGTCGGGCATCCAGCCCAAAAAGCATGTCATGTTCATTTGAAGCCAGCATGCACCCCAGATAAGTCCTCCTTTTCCCCCGAAAGGGACGCTTCTCTTTAAAATCATATGCTTTCCTTTGCATACTTTTTCTTTGAACCCCTTTTGGTTTAACTCTGATTCCATAACTAGTACAAAGAAAAGGTGGCAGGACCAGCTTCACGGGGCTCCGCCTGGTCAGAGTCGAAGAAAATACCCAACCTTAGCGAGTGCGTCAGGCCAATCCCGACTGACCATAGTGGTTGATGCTTTTGAAGCAAAGACATTGGAAAAGAAAGAAAATCAAAGGCAAGGGCAGAATAAAGTGAAAAGGTCAGAGCCCACACGGGCGAGTCATAATGAAATCCTGAAGGCTGAACCTAGTCAGTTTGAAAAGAGATTCACCCTCAAGGCAAACGAGCAGCAAAGTTCTCAACGGAAATGGGGCCGGGATCAAGCAATTGAGATGATCAAGGCCACAAAACCAACCACCGTTTCAATCTAACAAATTGTTCTTTGTTGAAAACAGGTCTAATTTAAAGCAACCGTGCAAGAAGCAGGTGCAATCCAAAAGGAAATGAAATGCGCAAGCGCTGAAATAGCTTTGCAGCAGGAAAACGACCAAAAGGAAGTTTCCCCCAAATTCTTTCATGCGTTTTGCTAAATAAAAAGGAAAACATATAAAGAGGAAAACAAAAGAAAAAGAAAGAAGAAAGGAAATAAAAATGAAAATCCCAAAAGAAAACAAATCATGGTAGCATAGGATCCCATTCCTTAAATATCCCGGCCAAAAAACCGAGGATCTCCCGCCAAAAAACCGAGGAGCTTTTTCTTTCCAAATCCCCGCCAAAAAACCGAGGAGCTTTTTCTTTCCAAATCCCGGCCAAAAAACCGAGGATCTCCCGGCCAAAAAACCGAGGAGCCTTTTCTTTCCAAGTCCCGGCCAAAAAACCGAGGAGCTTTTTCTTTCCAAATCCCGGCCAAAAAACCGAGGATCTCCTGGCTAAAAATCGAGGAGCTTTTTTCCTTCAAAATCCCGGCCAAAAAACCGAGGATCTCCCGGCCAAAAAACCGAGGAGCTTTTTCTTTCCAAATCCCGGCCAAAAAATCGAGGATCTCCCGGCCAAAAAACCGAGGAGCCTT
>NW_017678306.1:0-509 GCF_001879085.1 Nicotiana attenuata
CGGGTTTTGACCATGTTGCCGGGGCATTTGGTCATTTATCTAAATTTGCGTCTTAGCTTCAAATTGAATAGTAGAATCAGTTGCTTGAGATGTATTTACGAGATGTAATTAAAATGAATTGATTTGGGCCATTTGGAGTCGGATACTCGTGGCAAAGGCGTGGTTTCTAGTTGATATTGAGCCGGTTCGAGGTAAGTGGCTTGTCTAACCTTGTGTGGGGGACCAATCCCCTTAGGATATGATATTTGTAATTGAATGCCTTGTGCGTGAGGTGACGAGCGCGTACTTGAGCTAATCGTTGAAAAACCCGGTTTTACTTTAAATATTTAGACTGAGTTTCTTTCTTACCTGCTTTATTCTACTTGCAATTATAGCCTGTGTTAGTTTAGAAAAGCATGCTTAGGTGACCTAAATTGCCTATTTGCTTAAGTTGCCTTGATTGTACTACGTGAAGCATGTTAGGCTAGAACTACTTGTTGCCTTGTATTTTCTTGTACTCTAGTTCTGAA
>NW_017678306.1:4656-8383 GCF_001879085.1 Nicotiana attenuata
ATACTGTCTATTGTGACGCCTCGAGAGTTGGCCTTGGAGCGGTGTTGATGCAGGACGGTAGGGTGATTACCTACGCATCCAGACAGTTGAAGATACATGAAAAGAATTACCCTGTTCACGACCTTGAGTTAGCTGCCATTATTCATGCCTTGAAGATCTGGCGTCATTATTTGTACGGCGTGCCTTCCGAGATCTATACTGACCACCGGAGCTTGCAGCACTTACTCAAGCAAAAGGATCTAAATATGCGTCAGAGGAGGTGGTTAGAGTTGCTGAAGGATTATGATATCACTATCCTGTATCACCCGGGCAAGGCCAATATGGTGGCGGATGCCTTGAGTCGCCGGGCGAAGAGTTTGGGGAGTTTGGCATATCTACCAGCTTCAGAGAGGCCTATGGCGATGGATGTTCAGGCCTTAGCCAGCCAGTTTGTGAGATTGGATCTTTCCGAGCCCAGTCGGGTTCTAGCTTGTGTGGTTTCCCGGTCTTTCTTATTTGATCGTATCAGGGAGCAGCAGTATGAAGACCCTCATTTGCTTGTCCTTAAGGACAAGGTACAGCGTGGAGATGCCAGGGATGTGACCCTCGGAGATGACGGGGTATTGAGGATGCAGGGCCGGATTTGTGTGCCCAATGTTGATGGGCTTCGGGAGTTGATTCTAGCAGAGGCCCATAGTTCGCGGTTTTCCATTCATCCGGGTGCCGCGAAGATGTATCGGGACTTGAGGTAGCACTATTGGTGGAGGCAGATGAAGAAGGATATAGTTGGGTATGTGTCTAGATGCCTCAACTGCCAGCAGGTGAAGTATGAGCACCAGCGACCGGGTGGGCTACTTCAGCAGATAGAGATCCCGGAGTGGAAATGGGAGCGCATCACCATGGATTTTGTATCGGGACTCCCGCGGACCTTGCAGAAGTTTGATGCCATTTGGGTCATTGTGGATCGGCTGACCAAGTCCGCTCACTTCACTCCAGTGTGTACCACTTATTCATCGGAGCGGTTGGCAGAGATTTATATCCGGGAGATCGTCCGTCTGCATGGGATTCCAGTTTCTATTATTTCAAACAGGGGTACTCAATTTACATCGCGGTTCTGGAAAGCCGTGCAGCAGGAGTTGGGTACTCGAGTGGAGTTGAGCACATCATTTCACCCCCAGACGGACGGACAGTCCGAGCGCACTATCCAGATTCTTGAGGATATGCTCTGTACGTGTGTGATTGATTTTGGAGGGTCTTGGGATCAGTTCTTGCCATTAGCGGAGTTTGCCTACAACAACAGCTACCAGTCGAGCATCCAGATGGCTCCTTACGAGGCTTTATATGGTAGACGGTGTCGATCACCGGTTGGATGGTTTGAGCTGGGAGAGGCTCGGTTGTTAGGTACGGAGTTGGTTCAGGAGGCCTTGGAAAAGGTCAAGATCATCTTCGTTCAGCTCACTCTAGGCAGAAAAGTTATGCAGACCGCAAGGTTCGAGATTTAGCATTCATGGTTGGTGAGCGGGTATTGCTCCGAGTATCGCCTATGAAGGGCGTGATGAGATTTGGGAAGAAGGGCAAACTTAGCCCTAGGTACGTTGGTCCGTTTGAGATTCTTGATCGAGTGGGAGAAGTGGCTTATAGACTCGCATTGCCGCCTAGCTTATCAGCCGTACACCCAGTTTTTCATGTATCCATGCTTCGGAGGTATCACGGCGATCCAGCCCACGTGTTAGATTTCAGCACTGTCCAGTTGACAAGGACTTGTCGTATGAGGAGGAGCGGGTAGCCATTCTAGACCGGCAGGTTCGTCAGTTGAGATCCAAGAGATTTCCTTCTGTTTGCGTCCAATGGAGGGGTCATCCTCCTGAGGCATCGACCTGGGAGTCTGAGTCTGATATGCGGAGCCGTTATCCTCATCTTTTCCCGATTTAGGTACTTCTTTCTTTTGTCCGTTCGAGGACGAACGGTTGCTTTAGTGGTGGAGGATGTGACGACCCAATGGGGTCATCACTTATTTATTTCCCATTCCGTACTTCCGAGGCCTTAAAAAAAATCCTCACGGGTTGCCTCGATTTGCGTGCGCAGTCCGGCGCGTAGCTGGAAGGCTCAGATATGAATTCTGTAAGAAAAATGCTATATTTTAATATTAAATTGAATAAATTTTACTTCGGTCAACGTTTTTGGTAAACGGACCCGGACCCGTGATTTGATGGTCCCGGAGGGTCCGTAGGAAAATATGGGGCTTGAGCGTATACTCAGAATCGAATTTCGAGGTCCCAAGTCCGGGAAATGAATTTTTGTGTGAAATTGTCAACTGGAAATAATTAAGGAAATTGGAAATGAAATTTGATTAAAAGACTGTGGTATCGGGCCCGTATTGTGGTTCCGGTGCCCGGTACAAGTCTTATATATGATTTAAGCACTTTCTGTAAAGTTTGGTTGAGAACGGACGTCGTTTGACGTATTTCAGACCCGAAATGAGAATTTTATGTCTTATGAAAAATTTGAGAAGGAATCATGAGCTTTGAGGCTTGATTCAATGTATATGATATTATTTTGGCGATTTGATCGCAGGGATGAGTTCGTAGGGTGTATTTGAGGTTGTGCGTATGTTTGGTTTGGATCCACGAGGGCTCGGGTGAGTTTCGAGTAGGTTCTGGGAGGTCTTAGACTTAAAAACACCAGATATTGCAGGCCAGGAAAAAATTGCAGGCTCCAGCGCGCCCGCGGTCGCCCTAGCGCGGTTCGCGGTGAAGGCCGCGCGGCCGCGGTCGTCCTTGCGCGGTCCGTGTGGCAAACTTCAGAGAGCCAGCAGTCTTCAGTTTCACCAGCGCGACCGCGGCCCTTTTTGCGCGGTCCGCGCTGGGGCTTCAGAGGGTATAAAAACACGGGATTTTCAGTTATTTTCTCACTTTTCAAAAATCCAAAAACATAAGAGGCAATTTCCCAAGCAATTCTTTTTCTTCAAAACGATTGGTAAGTGATTTCTAACTCATTTTCTTCACTCCTTAACACCTTTTAACATCATTTCAACGTCAATCGAAGATTTTAATGGGGAAATTTGGGTATATTGGGTAGGACCTAGGGTTTTGCTAAAATTGGGGGTTGGACCTCAATTTGAGGTCCAATTTCAAAACTAATCACATATTTAGATTCATGGGGGAATGGGTAACTGGATTTTAGTTCGAATTTTGGGTTTTGACCACGTTGGTCCGAGGGGCATTTTGGTCATTTCATCTAAATTTGCGTCTTAGTTTCAAATTTAATAGTAGAATCAGTTGCTTGAGATGTTATTTACGAGATGTAATTGAAATGAATTGATTTGGGCCATTTGGAGTCGGATACTCGTGGCAAACGCGTGGTTTCTAGTTGATATTGAGCCGGTTCGAGGTAAGTGGCTTGTCTAACCTTGTGTGGGGGACCTTTCCCCTTAGGGTATGATATTTGTAATTGAATGCCTTGTGAGTGAGGTGACGAGCGCGTACTTGAGCTAATTGTTGAAAAACCCAGTTTTACTTTAAATATTTAGACTGAGTTTCTTTCTTACCTGCTTTATTCTACTTGCAATTATAGCCTGTGTTAGTTTAGAAAAGCATGCTTAGCTGACCTAAATTGCCTATTTGCTTAAGTTGCCTTGATTGTACTACGTGAAGCATGTTAGGCTAGAACTACTTGTTGCCTTGTATTTTCTTGTACTCTAGTTCGGAATATCTTCTTGTTGTGGCTGCTTATTTACATTGGGCCTACG
>NW_017678306.1:8674-17096 GCF_001879085.1 Nicotiana attenuata
ATCACCCTTCGTGCTTTTACTCTCAATCCTCACCAATGCAATCAAGTAATGAAAATGTGCAAGGCATCACCCTTCGTGCTTTATCTCTTTTCCTCACCATATAAATAAGTATGAATGTGCACGACATCACCCTTCGTGCTTTATCACTCTTTCCTCACCATATGCATCAATATCAATGTAAATGTGCACGGCATCACCCTTCGTGCTTTATCACTCTTTCCTCACCATATGCATAAGTATGAATGTAAATGTGCACGGCATTGCCCTTCGTGCTTTATCACTCTTTCCTCACCATATGCATAAATATCAATATAAATTTGCACGGCATCACCCTTCGTGCTTTATCACTCTTTCCTCACCCAAACAATAGCAACAATAATATCCCGACAAGGGAATCAACAACAAGTATAAATACGTCCCGGCAAGGGAATCAACAATAAGAATTAAATACGTCCCGGCAAGGGAATTAGCTATAACCAAACTTGTACCAATAATCAACTTCACAATTGCACCTCAACTAGAGCCAGTGCTCAACAATAACCAAATACCAAGAAGAAAATCATAAATCTTACTCAACATGGATGATCAACAATTTAGGCATACGTAGTACTTATTAAGAAACACAACGATCACAATTTAAGACCCACGGGCATGCTTGACACCAACGTATAGACACTCGTAACCATACCTATACGTCGTACACTACACTAATACATATCAAATAAGGCACAACACCTATTCCCTCAAGCTAAGGTTAGACCAAACACTTACCTCAATGCCACGAACACAATCAAGCCTTAACTACCGCTTTACCTCTCGATTCCACCACCAATTCGCTTGTATCTAGCCACAATTTACTTAACGATATCAATGAATGCTAAATGAATCAACTCTAATGCATGAAAATAGGTTTTCTAATGATTTCCCCAAAAAGTCAAAAATCGACCCCGGGCCCACATGGTCAAAACCCGAGGTTCGAACCATAAACCGATCACCCATTCCCCCACGAACTCAAATAAATAATTTGTTTTGAAATCGGACCTCAAATCGAGGTCCAAATCCCCAAAATTTGAAAATCCTAAGTTCTACCTAAAAACACCCAATTTCCCCCATGAAAACCTTTGATTTTGAATTGAAATCATGTGAAAAGATGTTATGGATTAAAGAAAATTGAGTGGGAAATGACATACTAATGATTTGGAGAAGTTGATCCCTTTGAAAAATCGCCCAAGATGTTTTTAGGGTTTGAAGAGTTGTAAAAATAAATGAAATCCCGTCAAAATCCCAATTAACTGGTCGCAGATGTCGCAATTGCGACGGGAGCTTCGCATTTGCGAAGCTTGCAAATGCGAACCAGGCTTCGCATTTGCGAACCTGTGCATTGTCTGCTTCCTTCGTAATTGCGAACAAGTTGTCGCAATTGCAATGACTGGCTCTCCCCTGATGGCTTCGCAATTGCGAAGGGAAAGATCGCAAATGCGATCATAGGCTGACCAGACTTCCTTGCAATTGCGAAGAAGTCCTCGCAATTCCCAGGCCCGATAGGCTCGCAATTGCAGCATCAGACCTCGCAATTGCGAGATCAAAGCCTGCAACACATACCAGATGAAAATCTGAAACTTCCTAACTCCAATTTCACTCCGTGGCCTATCCAAAACTCACCTGAGCCCCCGGGGCTCCAGACCAAGCATGCACGTAAGTCCAAAAATATCATACGGACTTGCTCGTGCGATCAAATCATCAAAATAACATCTAGAACTACGAGTTTAGCATCAAAATCAAAGAAAATCTCAAGAACTCTTAAAGTTCAAATTTTTCAACCGAGGGTCCGATTCACGTCATATGAAGTCCGTTTCTTACCAAATTTTAGAGGCACGACTTAAATACCATATAAGACCTGTACCGGGCTCCGAAACCAAAATACGGGCCCGATACCATCAGATTCAAACACATTTAAATTTCCAAAAACTCTTAAATTTCAGTTAAACAATTTTCTTCAAAAAATCGTTTCTCGGGCTTGGGACCTCGGAATTCAATTCTGGGCATACGCCCAAGTCCCATATTTTTCTACGGACCCTCCGGGTCCGTTTACCCAAAATGTTGACCGAAGTCAACTTAAATTCAATTTTAAAGGCAAAATTAGCATTTTTATCAAATTTTCACATAAAAGCGTTCCGGATATACGCCCGGACCGTGCACGCAAACCGAGATGAGATTAAAGAAGGATTTTTAAGACCTCGGAACACATAATTGACTTGTAAATCAAGTGATGACCTTTTGGGTCATCACATCCTCCACCTCTAAAATAACCGTTCGTCCTTGAACGGACATAGAAAAGAAGTACCTGAGTCTTGGAAAAGATGGGGATATCGACTCCGCATATCGGACTCGGACTCCCAGGTATCTGCCTCGGCAGGCTGACCTCTCCACTGAACACGAACTGAAGGGAACTTTTTCGATCTCAATTGACGAACCTGCCGGTCTAAAATGGCTACCGGCTCCTCCTCGTAGGTCAAGTCCTTGTCCAATTGGACAGTGCTAAAGTCTAACACGTGGGATGGATCGCCGTGATACTTCCGAAGCATGGACACATGAAACACTGGGTGCACAGCTGATAAACTTGGCGGTAACGCAAGTCTGTAAGCCACCTCTCCCACTCGGCCAAGAATCTCAAAAGGACCAATGAACCTAGGGCTTAGCTTGCCCTTCTTCCCAAATCTCATCACGCCCTTCATGGGCGACACTCGGAGCAACACTCACTCCCCGACCATGAATGCCACATCACGAACCTTGCGGTCGGCGTAACTCTTCTACCTGGACTGAGCTGTACGAAGACTATCCTGAATGATCTTCACCTTATCCAAGGCATCCTGAACTAAATCTGTACCCAACAATCGAGCCTCTCTAGGATAAAACCACCCAACCGGCGATCGACACTGCCTACCATATAATGCCTCATAGGGGGCCATCTGAATGCTCGCCTGGTAGCTGTTGTTGTAGGCAAACTCTGCTAATGGCAAGAACTGATCCCAAAAACCTCCAAAATCAATAGCACATGCTCGGAGCATATCCTCCAAAATCTGAATAATACGTTCGGACTGTCCGTCCGTCTGAGGATGAAATGCTGTGCTCAACTCGACCCGAGTACCTAACTCACGCTGAACTGCCCTCCAGAAATACGAGGTAAACTGTGTACCCGGTCAGAAATGATAGACATGGGCACGCCATGAAGACGAACAATCTCCCGGATATAGATCTCAGCCAACCGCTCCGAGGAATAATAAAATGCGCTGACTTGCTCAGGCTATCAACAATAACCATACTGCATCGAACTTCCTCTGAGTCCGTGGGAGTCCAACAACGAAGTCCATAGTGATACGCTCCCACTTCCACTCAGGAATCTCAATCTTCTAGAACAAACCACCAGGTCTCTGATGCTCGTACTTTACCTGCTGACAATTCAAACACCGAGCTACATAGGCAACAATGTCCTTCTTCATTCTCCTCCACCAATAATGCTGCCGCAAGTCCTGATATATCTTAGCGGCGCCCGGGTGAATAGAATACCGGGAACTATGGGCCTCCTCTAGAATTAACTCACGAAGTCCATCCACATTAGGCACACAAATATGACCCTGCATCCTCAAAACTCCATCATCTCCGACCGTAACCTGCTTGGCACCTCCGTGCCGCACTGTGTCTCTAAGGACAAGCAAATGAGGATCATCATATTGCCGATCTCGGATACGCTCAAATAATGAAGAGCGAGCGACTGTGCAAGCTAGCACACGGCTAGGCTCAGAAACATCCAACCTCACGAACTGATTGGCTAAAGCCTGAACATCCAAAGCAAGCGGCCTCTCACCGACTGGAATATACGCAAGGCTGCCCATACTGGCTGACTTCCTACTCAATGCATCGGCCACTACATTGGCCTTTCCTGGATGATACAAGATGGTGATATCATAGTCTTTCAACAGCTCCAACCACCTCCTCTGCCTCAAATTTAGCTCCTTCTGCTTGAACAAGTATTGCAAACTCTTGTGATACGTGAACACCTCACACGACACGCCATATAAATAATGCCTCCAAATCTTCAGCGCGTGAATAATGGCTGCTAACTCCAAATCATGAACTGGATAATTCTTCTCGTGGATCTTCAATTATCGCGAAGCATATGCAATAACCTTGCCATTTTGCATCAACACCGCACCAAGTCCAATACGCGATGCATCACAATATACTGTATAAGGCCCTGAACCCGTAGGCAATACCAACACCGGCGCCGTGGTCAAAGCTGTCTTGAGCTTCTGAAAGCTCGCCTCACACTCGTCCGACCACCTAAACTGGGCACCCTTCTGAGTTAACCTAGTCATCGGGGCTGCAATAGATGAAAACCCCTCCAGAAACCGACGATAATAACCCGCCAAACCCAAGAAACTCCGGATCTCTACACCTGATGTGGTTCGAGGCCAGTTCTTGACTGCCTCTATCTTCTTTGGATCCACCTGAATACCCTCTGCTGATACAACGTGGCCCAAGAATGAAACTGAACTCAACCAAAACTCGCACTTCGAAAACTTAGCGTACAACTGACTATCCCTCAGAGTCTGAAGAACGACTCGAAGATGCTGCTTGTGCTGCTCCCGGCTGCGGGAATAGATCAAAATATCATCAGTGAAGACAATCATGAAGGAATCCAAATAAGGCCTGAACACTCGGTTCATCAAATCCATATAAGTTGCTGGGGAATTTGTCAACCCGAATGACATCACCAAGAACTCATAATGCCCGTAGCGAGTGCGGAAAGCTGTCTTAGGGACATCAGATGCCCTAATCCTCAACTGATGGTAGCCAGATCTCAAGTCGATCTTGGAAAACACTTGGGCACCCTAAAGCTGGTCAATAAAATCATCAGTCCTCGGCAATGGGTACTTATTCTTGATTGTGACCTTGTTCAACTGCCGGCAATCTATACACATCCTCATCGACCCATCCTTCTTCTTAACAAACAACATCGGCGCACCCTAAGGCGAGACACTCAGTCTAATAAAGCCTTTATCCAGTAAGTCCTGCAACTGCTCTTTTAATTCTTTCAACTCTGGCGGGGCCATACGATATGGCGGAATAGGAATGGGCTGAGTGCCCGGAGCCAAATCAATGCAAAAGTCAATGTGCCTGTCGGGTGGCATCCCCGGCAGGTCTGAAGGAAATACCTCAGGAAACTCACGAACAACGGGCACAGACTCCATAGAGGGAACCTCAGCACTGGAATCACGAACATACGCCAAATAGGCCAAACATCCTTTATCAACCATACGCCGAGCCTTCATATATAATATAACCCTACTGGTAGAATGACCAGGAGTTCCTCTCCACTCCAAATAAGGCAAACCCGGTAGTGCTAAGGTCACAGTCTTGGCATGACAATCCAATATAGCATGATAAGGGGATAACCAATCCATCCCTAGAATGACATCGAAATCCACCATATCGCGAAGTAGGAGATCTACATGGGTCTCAAGACCCCCAATAACAACCACGCAAGCACGATAAACACGATCTACCACAATAGAATCACCCACCGGTGTAGACACATATATACAGGAGCACTCAAAGAATCACGAGGCACAACCAGATAAGGGGCAAAATAAGATGATACATAAGAATACGTGGACCCTCGATCAAATAAAACTGAGGCATCTCTACTGCACACTGAAACCGTACCTGTGATAACTGCATCGGAGGCCTCAGCCTCAGGTCTGCCTGGCATAGCATAACATCGGGGCTGGGCCTCACCATTCTGAACTGCATCCCTAGGACGGCCTCCTGCTGGCTGGCCTCCACCTCTAGCTGCCTGACCTCCGCTTCTCGCGGCCTGACCTCCACTTCTAATACCTCTACCCCAACCTCTAGCTGCCTAAGCGGGCGGTGGAACACCCGGTGCTGGAACCATAGCACGAGAACCCTGGTGCTGAGAACTGCTTGAGGCTCGAGGGCAAAACCTAGCAATGTGCCTCGTATCACCACAAGTATAGCGAGACTTGGGCTGCTGAGACTGCTGACCCTGAAACTGACCTTGACGGCCTGGATAACCACTCTGAAAACTCTGGAGCGGAGGTGCACTGATAGGAGTTGGTGGTGCACTGTAGGGCAACTGATCAAAATACTGCATGTGAGAACCACGACCACCTGGAGCACCATGAGAAACCTGAAGTGCTGACTGAAAGGGCCTAGGAGGATGGCCTCTACCAAAAGAATCCCTGCCTCCAGACGACTGAATTTGCCAGAATAACGAGGCCTCTTATCATACCCCTGACCGCTACCCTGAGCTAAAACCATCTCAACCCGCATAGCCACATTGGCCGCATCCTGAAGAGAAATCTCACTACCTGTCTCCTTAGCCATCTGCAGTCTAAAAGGCTGAGCGAGTCCCTCAATAAACCTCCTCACCCTCTCTCTCTCTCGGTGGGGAGTATCAGAAGAGCATGACGATCCAAATCAATAAACCTCGTCTCATACTGGGTGACACTCATAGAACCCTGCTGGAGACGCTCGAACCGCCTGCGGTACTCCTCTCTCTGAGTGACTGGAAGAAACTTTTCGAGAAATAGCTGCGAGAACTGGTCCCCAAGTGAGAGCTGGTGATCCAACTGGTATGGCCAAACAATAATCTCTCCACCATTTCTTGGCGGAACCTGACAGACGCAAAGCAGCAAAGTCGACCTCATTGGTCTCCACTATCCCCATGTTCCGAAGAACCTCGTGACAGCTATCTAAGTAATCCTGGGGATCCTCTGAAGATATACCACCATAAGTAGTAGTGAACAGCTTGGTGAACCTGTCCAACCTCCACAAAGCATCGGCGGACATAGCTGCTCCATCACCGGTCTGAGCTGCTACACCCGGCTGAACTGCTCCAACTGGCTGAGCTGCTGGAGTCTGAAACTGGGGAGCCATCTGCTCCGGAGTGCGGGTAGCGGGAGTCTATACTCCTCCCCCAGCCTAAGAGACGGCTGGTGCTACAGGAAGTAAGCCTGCCTGAGTGACACTCTTCATAAGGCCACTAGATGGACCAAAGCATCCTGGAGTACTCGGGTAGCAATGAACCCATCTGGGACCTTAGCTGGGCCCACCGGAACTGTCTGGGCCGGAACCTCATCATCAAACTCAACCTGAGGCTCCGCCGCTGGTGCTGCTGCTCTGGGCTGAGCTCTGCCCCTGCCTCGGCCCCTAGCACGGCCTCGGCCTCGTCCTCTGCCCCTCGTGGGAGCTGCCGCTGGGGGCTCGGGCTGCTGGTCAGCGATGAAGAAGCACGTGTTCTCGCTATCTGCGAAAGAACAGAGTGGAAGTTCAATCAGCATTGAGAAACCAAATCGCACGACAGAGAAGAATAGAAGTGAAACTGTTCCTAGCTCTCTAGCCTCTGGGATAAGCACAGACGTCTCCATACCGATCCCTTAGACTCTACCAAGCTTGTCCGTGGATTGTGAGACCTAAGCAACCTAGGGCTCTGATACCAACTTGTCACGACCCGGATTTCCCACCCTCGCGAGTCGTGATGGCGCCTACTAGTGAAAGCTAGGCAAGCCAACTATTTCGATTAATTTACCCTTTTTACTTTTAACCTCTTATCAAGCGCAAGTTAACATTTATAAACAACGGAAATAATAAAGCGGAAAAATGAAATTTAACAGTTTAGCCAATACCAATACCAATCCATAAACATAAACTACCAAGAACTGGTGTCACAATCTCACGGACTATCTAAGAATACTACAAACATGGTCTGAACAAAATAAATACATGTCTCTCTCTAAAGTAGAAAAGAGCAGAAAGAAACTAGATAGGAAGGGGACGCAAAGGCCTACGGACGCCTGAAGAACTACCTCAGATCTCCGATGGATTGAAGGCAGCAACCCCTAGCTAAGGTCCGTATGCTCCAATATCGGAATCTGCACAAAAGAGTGCAGAGTGTAGTATCAGCACAACCAACCCCATGTGCTGGTAAATGACGAGCCTAACCTCGGCGAAGTAGTGATGAGGCTAGGACACAACAAGTAATTAACCTGCAGTTACCCAGTATCTAGCAGAATAACTATAAGAGGAGTAATGAAAAAGTAACGGGGAGGGGTAACATGCTATGGGGGAAATACCAACACAAAGAATGACAGTAATAGTGGAATAAGACAATTAAGGCATTTGAACCGAAAACAACAAGAAATCATAACAAACAGGAAATAAGTGCACGGCATCACCCTTCGTGCTTTTACTCTCAATCCTCACCAATACAATCAAGTAATGAAAATGTGCACGGCATCACCCTTCGTGCTTTATCTCTCTTCCTCACCATATAAATAAGTATGAATGTGCACGGCATCACCCTTCGTGCTTTATCACTCTTTCCTCACCATATGCATCA
>NW_017678306.1:19761-22755 GCF_001879085.1 Nicotiana attenuata
GATTCAACTTGGACTAACAATTGTGCGTTTTCGGCCTCAAAAGCAGCGACCCTATCTCCCAAAGCTGAAGCTTCCCGACCAGTTTTGCCAATGCACTCTTCAAGCCTCGCCTCCCTCAACGTAGTCGTTGCCCTCTCTGACTCCTACTTGAATTGAAGGACGCGGATAGTATCCTCCATTGCTGCTGCCCTTGCTGAAGCCGACACCCAAGCACTTTCGTCACTCTCCATCTCGGAGACCTTCCTCTCCAGCTCGGTTAATTTCCCCATCCACTCCGCACTCTAAGACTCAACTCTGATGGCATTTTGATCCAACTTGAACTGCAACGACCGCACCTTTGCCCGAAGATGCTCACACTCTGCGGCGACCCCTTTTCCCAACTCAAGTTCTTCGTCCTTCACACGAAGTAGTTCCTCGAGCTCGCTATTCCTGTGAATTGGTTGTATCAGCTCCTGATCCCTCTTCTCCAGTTCCTCCCCGAGAGATTGATTACCGGCATTCGCCCTGAGCCGTTCGTGCATCTCATAGTACTTGTTGCGGTAGCACCGATACTTCTCCAACATCATCAGGAAAATTTTGGCCCGAGTGTCGGCTCTGCGAGCACTTTCAATCTCCAGCATATTGACTAAAAAAAATAGAGAAAAGGAGTCGGTAAAGGTCAAGGTCACCAAAAACATAAGGACCACAAAAAAAGGAAGAACAAAGAGGAAAAACTTACCCTGAGGCCCATAGCGGCCACCTCATGCATCAAGTCAATGTTTCAGACGTCCCTAAGAGCCTCACACTGTACAGTAGAGCACAAAAGGTCGAACTGCGGCACCAAGTCTTCTGTATCTCGCAAAAGGTTAATCTCCGACGGAATCTCAAGTAAATGGGACGGACCTCTGGCTCTTACCACCATGCGGGTAAGACCCTCCTCGAACATTCTAACATTATCCAGATCAAGATCGGATTCAGACTCGTAGTTGTCGAGCACGATACCTTTTCCCCTCTCGGCGACTGAAGAAGAAGCACAAATCGGTCCGGTAGATGAAGGCCCGCCCAAGGTGGCAACAGCGGCTTCGCGACTCTGACTTCCCGTCACAGTAGCCTGTTAATCAATCCCAGCAGTCGAAGCCTCTGTCGCCGTGTTGGTCTCGATCGCCCGGTTTACCTCCACGATCGGGTTAGCGTCACCACCCATTTCAATCATCGATAAGGGAAGGTCACCCTCTGGGTATACCATTGCTGAAGAAGTCATCTCGAACTCCACTCGCCGTCTCTTAGACGGACCCTCCCCGTCTTCAGTACGAGAAGGTTCACCCGCTGAACGAGCAGTAGGAGTCGGAGTCCCAGGTTGAGGAACGATTTCCATGCACACGGCTCCGGCCGTAGGTTCAGCTTGAGTAGCCCTTGATGTAGAACGGGCAGCAGACCTCGGTGCAGGCCGAGCAGAAGATGCTGGTTGACGGAATACGAGCGGAGGGGCCCTGGTCCTTCGCACTCTACCTATTAACAGTAATGGTCGTGTAAGCAACCAGGTCAAATTGCAAGGCGAAAAACATAGAAGCTGCGACAAGTCGACTTACCAGTAAGAGGCTTACACCCGTATTTCTTGTAGATGGACGCCCATTCGCAAACCCCCACCGTATGGAGGAGAATGGCATTCACCCATTCGCAGATATCATCAAAAGGCGTGGGAGGTAGTCTCTCGGTTGTAAAAGTAAAAATGATTTAATGCTGCCTGAAGAGAAATGGTCAACCACCACCCCGACAGGAGATAAAAAAAAGACTTACATGCGAAGTTCCACTTCTCAGGGAACCCTTCCGAGTCTTTCACAAGATGCTCGGTCCGCACATAAAAGTAGCTCTCCCAGAAATGACGATTGGCTCTGTCGTCCATCTTCACCACCAGACTTTTCGTTCCTCGATGGCACATATGGGTCATCGTGCCTTGAATGAGTTGAGGGGCAAAAATATTGAGCATATGCCCCAGAGTGACCTCCCGACCGGCAAGCTCCGTAAACTTGAGCAGCATGAGGAACAGTTTGTACACGTACGGCGAAAGTTGAGTCGGGCATACTTCGTAGAAACGGCAAAAGTCTACCACCAAGGAAGGAAGAGGAAGCGTATACCCAATGAAAGGGTAGGCATAGAACTCATAATATCCGGGGCGGTCAAAATGTAGAATATCATCTCCCACCGCCGGTAACATCTCAAAATGGTGCGGAATCCCCCATTTGGTCTTAAGCTTCTCAATCGTCGCTCCATCCATAATAGAGGAAACAAGCTCCGGTTCCTCTCCTGCAGGGCTGTTAAAATTGTCCATAACTTCCCCGGATGGGGCAATATTTCGGCTGCTGTTGGAACCCCCTCATCCTCCGCCATCTTTACTCCTCCGGGAGCAAGAGCATTATTTTCTGGCACCGGAACTTCAGCAAGTCTGTTAGCACGGGAGGAAGTACCAGCCATTTATCTCAATTGATCAGAGTGAATAAGCAGCGGGAAGTAAGAGGTAAGACGGTGACATCAATTTTCGACTGACAAGAGAGTGAAACTAAAAATCATAAGTATCAAAGAAAGTAAAGACTCGCAAAATTCCTTTGATAGATCGAAAAGTATGGCAATAGAATGGTGTTTTCCCCCTGTTGACATCCAATTTTGTCCTTCCTTTCTTCTAATTAATTTTCTTGAGCTTCTAAGTTACTAATAAGTTGAATGCCCTATTTTAATACTATTTTTATTACAATTGTTACTACTATTATGTATTAATATTAGTATTAGTATTAGTGTTAGTATTCATATTCATATTATTATTCTTATAATTACTACTTTTACTATTATTATTATTATTATTAGTATTATTTTATCACTACTACTATTAGTATTACTATTCTTGTTGTTAATATTACTATTACTATTGCTAGTATTATTAATATTCCTACTAATATTAACATTATTATTATTATTATTATTATTATTATTATTATTATTATTATTATTATTATATAATAC
>NW_017678307.1:0-6724 GCF_001879085.1 Nicotiana attenuata
TCTGAAACAACAAGAATTATGCACACGAATCTTTACCAGAGCAAATCAATCAACCAAACTTTCAAAAATAATACTGATTTCTGGAAAGAGATATCAACTTCCATAAATAGAAAAATGGACTAAGTATAACATCACATAAACATAGAAATTAGTCGGAAACACAGATTCTAGCCCTAATAGAGATTTACTAGGGCAAAAACCACAACATAATGGATTCGACAACGAAAAAAAGTATAAGTCCAAGAAATCGAGCAAGGTGACACAGAAAGTACCCAGAATCGAAGGAAAAATTAGTATATTACATAGAATCAACTAGGGTTTGAATACTCTTGTAAAAATCAGTCAAGAAGGTGAAAGAATAATCGATTAAACACTTAGAAGTCATAAAGACCTTTGAAAAACAATTTGGGATGAACTCTAGTTTAGGAAGAGCGATGAAAGTCGGAATAATTAATTAACCCAGAAATTTTAAAGGAAAACACATAACAGCGCTCGAATCACCCTAGATCTGAGAAGGATCGATAGTAACAGACTAGGGTTTTTCAGAAAAGTAGTAGAGATAGAAAGAATAGGTCAAGAACCCATAGATTTGTAATAAAATAAAGAGAAGCTCTTACTCACAATCGAAAAAATGGCTTGAGACAGGCTAATAAACAAAGTTTCAAACCAGAACCAGCTAGGTTCTTTGAGATCTTTTCAAAGATCCAAGAAATCAAAGAGCCATGGCGTATAGGAGACCAGGGGTGGTCGGAGAAGGTACAGAAACATCGTAGGAGGGAGGTTCTCGCCGGTGACGGCGATTAGGGTTGGGGTGAGTTGAGAGAGAGTTTGGAGGGGTGAGGGAACGGGTGATGGCGGAACTGGAGAGAATGAGGGGGTTAGGGTAGGTTAGGGGGTTAATTATGGTAGGTTTAATTGTGGACCATTGATCAAAATGATCTTTCCCGGCCACGATTAAACGGGGCTATTAGGTCGGGTGTATGCAGATTGGGCCTAAGGGGTTTTGGGTTGGCTTTTGGGTTAATATTAAGGGGTTTTGGGCTAGTTTTAAAGGGTTAAGGTTTGGGAATAAGAGGGCTATTTATTAAATACCCCAAATAATTTATGAAAATATTTTATAAAATAATTAGCAGATTATAAAAATAATTTTCATGCATAAAAATATTTTAATATAATTACTCAACATTTTAAAAATACAATGAGTCATTTTATGGCAAGATAATGTAATAATGTATGCATGAGCTATAATTGCAAAGTTATTGCAATTGTAACCAAAAGTGTAAATCCGGCCATTGGTGAAATAATTTGAACTTAATATGACTATAAATAGCAATATTAAGTTGTGAAATAAAGTCGCTTGTGATGCAATTTTGTAATTATTTGTATAAATAAAATACTAGGATAAATTAATTTAAAAATGTAGAATTTATGGAAAAATATCAATCGATGTTAATGCATAGTTTTGAAGGTATATGTGCACTTAAAAAGTATTATAGGGAAAAACTGGGTATCAACACCAAGTCAGCCTTACTACACTCAAAATCGCTAAGGAATGTTAGAACACAAGAGAATTACCAAAGGAAACTTTTATATTAGAGAGAAGTTGATTGTTTTGCATGTTGTATTACAAATGAATAGCCCCTAGTCTCCTAGGGGCTAGTGAGTAAATAATAATTATTACACAAGTCCCTTATTATTTATAAGTAAGTCCCTTCTCTAGAATTTTCTACATAGCTAGAATTTTCTAAGGACTTTCCTAGCAATTCCATAGGGTTCTAAGGTCTTCCATGAGAAATATCCATATTTCTCTAGAACCTTCCCATATGTGCTAGTCAATTTTATATGTAAGCTTTCCATATGGCAAAAATATATGCCAAGTGACACCTACGTGACATGATGATGTGGCGGGTCATGACACTTGGCTATCAATTGAACTAATAAATGTTCTTAGTCATGTGACACGACCAACAATTTTTATTAGAGAAAAGAATTTAAGTTAAATACATTGTTAGTGTACAAATTTTTATACTATTATGCGTCATATTTATCTGTTTTAACAGATAATTTGATCTTATTCTCAAGATTTAAAATCTCACATCTTAAGAAGACTTATCTATAAATAATTTTGAGTAATCTGATTGTATAACTTTTTTTTTATATTGACGATGTATATAACTTAAATGACATGGTAGGAAAAGGAGGAGCCTATGAATGGATATGAGCACATTTGTTGGGGAGAAATTCAAAAATAGCCAGATTTATAAGTGGTCATTCAAAAATAGCCACAGTTTCAAAAGTAATTGAAATTTAGCCATTTTTCATGTAAAGATAAATCTGAACGAAAACATTATGCAATATATCATATGGAGTTCCAATACATTATACTGGAACTCTAGTATAATATACTGAAGTTTCAGTATAATATACCGGTCCAGCATATTATACTGGAACTTTTCGCGTGTTGGAGTTCCAGCATAATATGCTAGAAGTTCATCACAGGTGCACCGATCTCCAGTATATTATGCTGGAACTTTTCATGTTGCAGCAAAATAGTGGCTATTTTTCAATGACTTTGCAAACACTGGCTATTTTTGAATGACCAGTCCTAAAACTGGCTAGTCGTGCTATTTTTTAACATTTGTTGAAGACAAATTGCATAATAATCACAAGGAGGTGTCACACACCACTTTATTGCTTCCATTCATATCGTTTAAACTTTCTAATCAAAGTTGAAATATAATAAAGCTTAAACTAATAGTCCAAATATGATCATTGCTACTAAAAATATTAGAAATTGCATTATTGAAGTGGTGGAGTTAAAGATCAAGGCAATTGTCACATGAAATATCTAAAAAAGATCCTCAGTAGGGACAGTATGATATCTCCATAACATGGAGAAGTTCAAGCTAGTTTTGTGCAATTGTTAGTGTACTTCTTGTTGGATGGCATAAGAGACGGAACAAAAATTTGAACTTTATAGGTTTAGATTTTAGAATAATAATATCATGTGTTAGTAATAATTTTCAAATTTAATTTTGATAAATATTTATTTCTTAATACAAATATAAAGTTTAAATCATAGCTGAATCTGACTAATCCGTATGCACTGGCTGAGCCAGAATATTCAATAAGAGGGGGTCAAAATATAAAGAAGTGAACCCACGAAGAAGCTAAGAGGTGTTAATATGTACAATAAATATACATATAATAAAAATATTTACCTACCTTCATATATAGGATAATTTTCTGACGAAGGGGTTTTGAATACATATGGCTCCGCCACTTTCGTGCGTAACCTTTTAGCTCCATCCCTAATGACATTCAATTGCATTTAACCTCGAGCCTCCTAGATAAATTACCTTAGTTATCATACATTTGAATTTTATTGGCATAACACACAGGTCACAAAAATTTATTCCCTTTATAATGTTCTTTTGGATGTGGCAAGCTCGTGCATAGAAAAAAGTGAAAGTAGAAGAGTGTTGTTTAACTAAATATTTTATTATTTTATTTTATATGATAATATTTAACTAGTTATAGTGTTTAAGATGAAATTTAACACACAGACATATATATATATATTATTAATAGTGAAATAAAATATTACAATAAAGATAAGAAAGCTAGCTTGATAGAAAAAATCATGCCAATATTTAATATCTGTACAAACCACTGAATGAATCGTTGAAACCCGGAAAGTCGTATTCAAATAAACATTTTAACACGCCTCAAATTAAAAAGAGTGTATATGAATTAAATAAATCTAATTAGAAATCCCTCTTTCCCAAATTATTGCATTCAAGCTTTGGGCTATCATTTAAATGATTAAATATTGTACACAAGAGTGTGGTCTAATAATTCAAGAAATGAGTTTGCGAACCGTGAAATTTTATGTTCAAATTTTAACGGAGGCAAAATTTGTCCAATTTTTAATAGACAAAATTACTCGATATTTGTACTAACGAAAAATAGTAAATAACATGTAAAATTAATTAAGGTATACACGAACTAACCGGCGAGATACCATGATTATAAAAAGAAAATTGAACTATTAAATGTTTTTAGTCATGTTGGCATGACCATTAAATTTTGTGTTTGGCTCAAAAGTTAACAATATACTTTGTAAGCTAGAAAACAATCAAAAGTAAGAAAAGGGTAAATCGTAATCAAATATAATAAACCTAGAGATGCAAAGATGATATTATTGTTGTAGATCTAGTATTGCAAAGTGATAATATGAACTCAGTAAGATATGTTCGTTTGAGGTAGAGATAGAGAGAGAAAGCCAGAAAATGAGAGAGTTGTATTAGATCAGCATCCCCCCTTTACAATGTGAAGGTCTCCTTTATATAATAAGAGACCTTCCTCGAAAGAATCAAAAAGTTACGACACTGAGTCCTAAACGATGTCGCTTTTCTCCCCACTTCCGAGTCGTACCCGCTACGTTAGTCGGTGTACACTCACTGGGCATATCCATTGGCGTAGAGATGCTTAGGGTCAAATTTGACCCTATACAGTTAGTCCCTCCGCTCGTTGGAGACGCATTCGGTGGGCGTCTTCGATGGGTGGAAATGCGAACCTCGGCTTAGGAGAATTTGACCTCGACCAGGGGCGGCAATATGAATGAGGTGAAATATATGACGTTGTTGAGCCACTGACGCGCGGCTTCCTTTTTGGAATGACGTCATCGCCTGTATGCATCATTATTATATTTGCCCCCGAGGCGGTTCAGAGGATGATGTGACATTTTGGTTTCCCGCGCACGTTTTGAATCATGACTCTTCGATTTCTGCGCAACTTATCCCTGTAAGTAGGAGAGAGGTTCAATTCGATTCAACTTTCAAGCCTTCGGAAAGCATTTTCTGATTTACTCCTTTGACTTTCTTCCCTGTAACCGTTATTTCGTGAGGGACTCTCCCACTTCTGTTGAAACCACACTTCCTATCGTCGGTGTTTCGTTTCTTACGTAGTGTAATCATGACAAAACGTGGACAGAGTAGTAAAAAGGCCAAAGATAATGCCCCGTCTAGGGTTCCGCCATCTTCCGGTGGCGAAGGGGAAAAGGCGGAGAAGGCCCTTGTTCCTCTCAGTGTAGACAATGTCCTTCCGAAGGAGATGCATATTCGCAGGGATTTTCCAACTAAAAGCCCAGACCTTCCCTGGGAACACAGCGTTTTATTACAATCCCATTTAGATGATCTTCGAGAGACGCACCATATTCCGGACCACGTGGAAATGGTTCCGGCCGGGACGGATTATGCCAATGTGCACCGGCCTGGATATTGCACATTCTATGAGTACCAGTTCTTGATCGGTTACAATCTTCCAATCTACCCTCTGATGGAGGAGCTTTGCCGTTTTTACAATGTGTGTCCGGCTCAGCTCACTCCTTACACCTTGAAGGTGTGCCGTATTATGGCCACTTATGCGGCCAGGGCTGAGTGCAGCGTCTCGGTCCACCACCTCTTACAGTTATTCAGCCCTGGTTACCTGAGGGGTACCATGCTGCAGTTAAAAAGTCGTGGCACAAGGGGCTTGGTTGTTAAAGCCGATGATAAGCCCAACCGCCGCTTTTGGCGTAAATATTTCTACATCAGGACGGAGCACCTGGTGTCGAATCCCGAAGGGTTCCCGGAAAGATGGAATCCAGAACGTGAGTATTTTTACTCGTAAAATTCAGGACTGCTTGCGCTTTTGACCATACGGCCATTGTGATTTCTTTGCTTTTCTCCCTTTTTTATTCGCAGCGAGGGCTTCTCCACCCCAGTTCACTGATGACATTAAATCATGGGTGGAAAGAATAATACCTTATGCGGAGGAATGCCGTACCTGGGCTGCATTTCTTCAACGGTACGGCCCGTCAGGTAATTCTTTGGCTACGGTTTGGGAGTTCCCTACGTTCTTGTTACCTGACTTATTCGCGTTGGCAGGTCGGAGCGCCCCTAAGAAGAAGAAAAAGAACGTCGTCACCTCACCTGGGGCGGGGACTGATTCTGAAGACGGATACATACCCTGTGGTTCGCCCAGTGATGGCGCTGCGGAGGTTCCTCAACCGCTGCCCGTGGCGGCGTCCACGAGGGGAGCGACTCCTTCAATGCCATCCCCACGGGCTGTGGAGGAGACTTCTAAGAGCGAGGAGCGACCGGAAAGGAAAAGACGTCGGTTGATAACCGGCAAGGGGATAGCCATAGAGGACGAGGGGGCGAGCGAGCCCCATCGGGAGTCAAGGCCAATTTTTATGGCAGATGCCATCCGTTCCGGGAGGTCGGCTCCCCAAGGGGGGTCTCGACGCCGGCCCAACACACATTCCGGAGAGCGGCTCGTCGGCTGCCGTTGGAGAAGCGGGCGATGATACCGAGAGGGTGGGCCCTAAGGCCGCCCAGGCGGATGCAGATGCGTTAACGCGGGGTCCGGCCCGTGTGGGGATGACGGCAGGTAGATCCAACCGCCGAATTCTGATCCCAGGAGGGTATAACCTGTTGCAACACAGTGAGCAGGCCGCAACGGATATGACCCTGCTATGTGCGGCCGCTGAGCGTGAAATGTTAAAAGGGGTTAGCGACGGGGAACTATCCCGGAGGGTTGCCGGCGCGGCCTTGCAGGTATTTTTCGATTTTCTTCATGTACCGTAAAGTAAATTTTGATGCATACTGACTTGCCTTTCTTCCTTTTCCTCTTTTTTAGACTCTCATCTCGGAGGTAGAGAGGAGGCGGCGAGCGCAAA
>NW_017678307.1:9516-13549 GCF_001879085.1 Nicotiana attenuata
CATTCTGATATGGGCCATTTCTCTCCTTTCCTCAGATTCGTCGAGGTCTTGGAGCCTGTTTGTGTCATTTTCTGTTCCACTGGTGTGTGAATATCTTAGGCTTGGTTCGCCGACCTCGACGGGTATGACCGCGTCGGTTCCGTAGACCAACGAGTACGGTGTTTCCCCCGTGCTGGATTTGGGTATGGTCCTGTGTTCCCACAACACTTCGGGTAGCAGCTCGGGCCATAGCCCTTTGGCGTCCTCGAGTTTCTTCTTTAATATGTTTAATATTGTTTTGTTGGAGGATTCTGCTTGGCCGTTGGCGGCAGGGTGATATGGCGTGGAGAGTATCCTCTTGATGCGCCATTTCTCGAAGAATTCGGTCGTTTTTTGACCGATGAACTGTCGTCCGTTGTCACAACTGATTTCTTTGAGGATGCCGAAGCGGCATATAATATTTTTCCATATGAAGGCGATCACTTCTTGTTCACGTATTTGGGCGTACGCTCCTGCTTCCACCCACTTGGAAAAATAGTCAGTTAAAACTAATAGAAATCGTACCTTTCCTCGTCCCGCTGGTAGGGGACCGACTATGTCTATTCCCCATTTGATGAAGGGCCATGGGGAAGTGACCGAGTGAAGTGGTTCTCCTGGTTGATGTATCATGGGGGCATACTTTTGGCATTGTTCGCATCGGCGAACATATTCCGCTGCGTCTTTCTTCATAATGGGCCAATAATAGCCGGCTCGTATTATGCAGCGCACGAGGGCGCGGTTGCCCGTATGGGCACCGCAATGACCTTCATGTACCTCTTCGAGCACTGGCCGCGTTTGTTGCGGCCCTAGACACTTGGCCAGGGGTCCGCCAAACGTCCTTTTGTAGAGCTCGTGGTTTATCAGGCAATACCGGGCGGCCTGTACGCGGAGCTTCTTGGCTTCTTTTTTGTCGAGTGGGAGTGTTCCATCTTGCAGATAGGATACAAATTGGTTGCGCCAGTCCCATGTCAAATTTAAAGAGAGTACCTCAGTGTGATCAATGGCTGAATGGAGGAGGGTGACCACGCTTTCTTTGTTGAAGTTTTTAGTGGCTGCGGCCAATTTTGCTAGGCCGTTTGCTTCAACGTTCTGTGCTCTCGGAACCTGTTCGAAGCGGCACTCGTCGAACTCGTTCATTAACCTGTGTATTTCTGACTGGTATTTTTGTAACCTCTGCTCCTTGATTTGGTAAGTCCCGGTGACCTGGTTCACCACGAGTTGAGAGTCGCAATGGAGAACGAGTCGTCGAGCTCCATACTTGATGGCTAGTTTTAAACCTGCAATAACAGCCTCGTACTCGGCTTCGTTGTTAGTCATCTCGGGGCATCGTATGGACTGGCGAATTGTTTCGCCCGTGGGGACCTCGAGAACAAATCCAGTCTCGATCTCGAGGCGTTAGCGGCGCCATCAGTGTAAAGAGTCCATAGGTCGGCGTTGGAGGGGGCACGTCGTGCCTCTAATTCCGCCTCTGGTAGTATCTATGCGCTGAAGTCAGCTATGAAGTCAGCAAGTACTTGCGACTTGATGGCGTTTCTTGGATGATATGAGATATCGTGCTCACTGAGCTCTATGGCCCATCTGGCGAGTCTGCCTGATAACTCAGGCCTGTGTAGGATACTTCTCAAGGGGAAGGTCGTCACTACTTTTATGGGGTGGCATTGGAAATAGGGTCGGAGCTTCCGTGAAGCTACGACCAATGCCAAAGCTAATTTTTCAAGGTGTGGATACCGTGTTTCGGCGTCCACTAAGGTTTTGCTAATATAGTAAATAGGAGATTGTGTACCTTCGTTTTCACGAACTAGGACTGCGCTGACGGCGACCTCGGATACGACCAAATATACCAGCAGGGGCTCGCCTGGATTTGCTTTGGCCAGCAGTGGCGGCGAGGATAGGTACGCATTCAATTTTCTTAAGGCCTCGACGCATTCCTCATTCCACTGTAACCCGTTGTCCTTTCTCAGCACATTGAAAAACTTATGGCATCTGTCGGAGGACCGTGAGATGAACCTAGACAAGGCGGCTATTCGCCCCGTCAGCTTTTGCACCTGCTTTTTGCTGTTCAGTATCTCGGGTATTGCGTCTATCGCCTTGATCTGATCTGGATTGACTTCGATCCCTCGTTGTGATACGAGAAACCCTAAGAATTTTCCTGATGCCACGCCGAAGGCGCATTTCTCGGGGTTCAGTTTCATCCCGTACCTCCTCAATATCTCGAAGGTTTCTTTAAGATGGTCGATGTGGTCCTCTTTTCTTGTCGACTTTAACAGAATGTCGTCGATATAGACTTCCATAGTCTTACCGAGCTGCTCTTTGAACATTTTGTTGACCAGCCTCTGGTACGTATCCCCTGCATTTTTGAGCCCGAAGGGCATTACCTTGTAGCAGTAAGTCCCTTGGTGGGTGATGAAAGTTGTCTTCTCTTGGTCCTCCTCGGCCATCATGATTTTATTGTAGCCGGAGTAGGCGTCTAGGAAGCTCAGTAGTTCATGTCCTGCAGTGGCGTCGATCAGTTGGTCGATGTGGGGTAGTGGGAATGAATCCTTTGGGCATGCTTTGTTCAGATCAGTGAAATCCACACACATTCTCCACTTCCCGTTTTTCTTTTTGACCATGACGACATTGGCGACCCACTGGGGGTACTTTGATTCTCTGATGGAGCCGTTGGCCAGTAACTCATCTACTTCCTTACTGACCGCTTCATTGATAGCAGCGTTGAATTTTCTTCTCATCTGTCGCACGGGCGGATGTAGTGGATCGACATTCAGCTTGTGGGTGGCGATGTCTCGCGGGATTCCTAGCATATCTGAATGGGAAAAGGCGAACAAATCCGCATGGTTAGTTAAGAATTCACAATACTTACTTGGGTTGGCGAGACCGTGCCCGATATAGGCTTTCTTCGTAAGATTGGTTTCGTCCAATTGGACTGGGTCAAGATCTTCGACCGTTGCTTTACAGGCCTCTACGACGTCGGGGTCTTTGATGGCGTCCGTTGTCGGGTTGACCTTAGTCCCCGACACGGCTAATTGCTATGCCTCCGCGCTCACCCCCTTTAGGTGTTGGGTGTGGGCGCAGTCTTGGGCTATTTTGTAGCATTCTTGTGCGGTGCGTGGCTCGCCTCGAATACTGAATACTCCCCATGGGGTAGGGAATTTGATCACTTGGTAGAGGCTTGAAGGGACCGCTCGCATGGCGTGTATCCACGGGCGTCCTATGATGACGTTGTACGCCGTTTCTTGGTTCATCACGTGGAAAGTTGTTTCCAGCGTGACTCCTCCCGCTAAGACGGGCAGTGCTATTTCTCCGGACGTCCGTTCCACTGCATTGTTAAAACCGGTTAGTGTTATGCAGTGCGGTATTACCCTATCCTCGAGTCCTATTTGTACGAGGAACCCTTGGGTGGATAATACAGGCGCCACTTCCGTCATCGATCATGACTTTTTTAACATCCATATCAGCGATACGTAAAGTGATAACTAAAGCATCATAATGAGGGAAAGACAAACCGTCGGCATCAGACTTATCGTAGGTGATACTATCTTCGAAGTCGTCATACCGTTCATGGGCGATGGTCCGCTTTAGTCTGTGGGTGGTGGCGAACTTGACGTGATTGATCATTGACTCGTCGCCGCCTCCGACGATCATGTTTATCGTGCGCGCTGGGGAAGGTGGCTTCGGCGGCCCGTGGGGTTGTTCTCGTCCGCGTGCAAAGTTGATTTTCCCTTTGTCACTGAGTAATTCCCTCAGGTATCCCTGGTTCAGCATCCTGACCACCTCTTGCCGTAGGCCTATGCAGTCTTCGGTTTTGTGTCCCCGTTCCTAATGGAACTCACATAGGGCGTTTGATTTCCTTGTGGCAGGGTCTGATTTCATCTTCTGCGGCCACTGCACCTTGGTGCCCAGCTTCTCCAGTGCGTACACTATTTCTGAAGGAGATACACAAAAGTTATGGGCGGTTAATAAAGGGGGCGTACCTCTTTCGTTTCGGAGTGGGGCGACGTGTCGCTGTAGCGCGTCT
>NW_017678307.1:13801-22749 GCF_001879085.1 Nicotiana attenuata
CCATCCCTGCTTAGCCCGTTCTGGAAAGCGGCGACTGCCATACCTTCCGATACGTTTGGTAGACTCATCCTTACCCTGTTAAACCTTGCCAGGAAGTCCCTGAGTCCCTCTCCTGTGGTTTGCCTGACGGCGAAGATGTCGTTGACCTTGGCCTCCGCTTTCTTCGCGCCTGCATGGGCTGTGACGAACTTATCCGCCATTTCCTCGAACGTTGATATTGCCTTAGCCGGTAGCTGAGAGTACCATGTTAAGGCCCCTCCTGTCAACGTCTCGCCAAACTTCTTCAGCAGTACCGACGGTACCTGTTCTTTCGATAGATCGTTGCCTTTCACTGCGGTGACGTAGTGGATCAGATGATCCTCGGGATCTGTGGTTCCGTCATATACCCTCAAGTAGGGTGGCATCTTGAAGGTTTTTGGGGTGGAGTGAGGGGCAGCTTCTTCAGTGTATGGTTGTTCAACGAACCTTCCCACGTCGCGTTTTGGTAGCAACTTGGGAGCACAGGGGATCTTGTCGACCCTCTCCTGATGTTCCTTCATCTGATCGCGGAGCGCCTTGTTTTCATTTTCCATTTCTTCCATCTTCTTTAGGATGGCTGTTAGCGTGCTATCGTTGGTCTGTGTCTCGATAGGTTTGTTATTCGCTAGCGCAACTTCCGGTTCACCCACGACAGCAGTGGTACCTACCGTTGGTGTACACCCGATGTTACTTTGTGGTGACCTCTCAACCAAGCCACTTAGAGTGCTTGTTAGCCATCTTTCCAGTAGCTCCTTGACCGCTGAGGGTGCTTCCGTAGCCGCAGATGTGGAAGCTCCTTTTTCGTGCAAGATCGTCAGACCTTCGGATGGGGAAGGTGAGATCTCTGCACCCGGTGTGATGCTAGGGGTTGCATTCAGGATGCCATCGTCACTGGCCTCGTTGAGAGGGCCAAGGAGATTGGTAGTGACACCCAATATAGCTTTCGATCTTGTGTTATTTTCGGCCATTTTCTGTTTTTGTGTGGTGTAGAGAGTGGTAGTTGGTTGATCTCTAGGTGGATACTATGGTTCTGATTCTCGAAATCCCCACAGACGGCGCCAAATTGTTTGGCTCAAAAGTTAACAATATACTTTGTAAGCTAGAAAACAATCAAAAGTAAGAAAAGGGTAAATCGTAATCAAATATAATAAACCTAGAGATGCAAAGATGATATTATCGTTGTAGATCTAGTATTGCAAAGTGATAATATGAACTCAGTAAGATATGTTCGTTTGAGGTAGAGATAGAGAGAGAAAGCCAGAAAATGAGAAAGTTGTATTAGATCAGAATCCCCCCTTTACAATGTGAAGGTCTCCTTTATATAATAAGAGACCTTCCTCGAAAGAATCAAAAAGTTACAAAGACAGGTAACGTCTCCCTAGTGAAGATACTGAGTCCTAAACGATGTCGCTTTTGTCCCCACGTCCGAGTCGTACCCGCTACGTTAGTCGGCGTACACTCACTGGGCGTACCCACTGGCGTAGAGATGCTGAGGGTCAAATTTGACCCTACACAGAGAACTCTGTATGTAAAATTGAGGTTTTTTAGGCAAATTTCTTTAGAAGGGTAGTAGTATTAAGCCTTAGGGCTCGTTTTGGCCATTAAAAATATTTACTTTTTTCTGAAAAAATTTCATTTTTTTTTTGATATTAATGTTCACCTATAAAATTTTTAATTTTCACTTGAAGATGAGTTTTAGATTTGAAAAACTCCAAAAAATTATTTTTCAAAATTTTCACTTTAGATCACTCACAAAAATTCAAAAACAACCCAAAATTATATTCGTGTCCAAACACAACTCTAATTTTCAAATACCATTTTCACTTAATTTTTTTTCTTCACTTTTTCCGTAATTTTACAATTCTTATATCCAAACGTCCACTTATGTTTTATTGTATGTGTGTGAATATGACGCCTAATGTATAGGATGACAATATTGTCCTTGTCTGCTCATGGATGTGATGCCACTTGACACTCCGTTATTAGTAGAGTATATATCGTATGAAACTGCTACTAATAAATTTCGTGACAGACGATCAACTAAAAACCAATTTGTAAATTAATATACCTATCAGTCTAAGAAATAATTTGTATAATAAGAACTGCATTCCTGCTTTTCTCAGTGAAAAAGACTGTCATCATCATCAAAACTAGAAAAGAGATCGACCATATCTCAAGCAGTCTCCTTTTTTGAATCTCATCACTTAATTAAGAAGCACTACCTGGTCAAATAAAGGAGACAGTGCAGAAAAGTCCAAATACGCATACTTTGACAGTTTGACTCCTTTAGAAGTTGAAATATATAGTTTTAAAAAGTCAAACTTGTAAGGGCAATTCTTCTTTAATCAGAAGAAACTAATTAATTACATAAGAAATTAAAGAAAAAAAACCCTTGCTTATTTGTTTGTGGTAACATAGCAATGGGAACAAGGAAAAAGAATTACACTAGTTGGAATGAATCTAGTAATAGATGCCGTCTAGAAGTTGCAATGGATCCAATAATAAATGCTTTCCATACATTCATCAAACAAGAGTTGACAGTTTAACATACGTCGACATCGGGTAATTGATTGACACAGACTGGCTGCTATAACATGTCATTGATCTTCTCTGCTACATTGCGTTTTTTCCTTTTTTATTTTTTCATTTTTTCCCTTTTTCTGAAGTAGCATATCACTACTTTTGAACGGCATGTTTTGTTCCATTTTACGTGGTATTCTTTAATTTTTAGTACGTCTAAGAAAATGCATATTTTTATATCTTGAAGCAAGTAGGGGTGTTCGTCGGTTGGTCGGTATGGTACGGTATTTAGATATTTCGGTTCGGTATTTTCGGTATTCGGTTTCTTAAAATTCTATACCAATACCGTACCTAATTAAATTCGGTATGGTTCGGTTTTTCTCCTTTCGATTTCGGTTCATTCGGTTCGGTAACTTCGGTATATTCGGTTTGAATACTAACTAGTGCATAGAGCTATAGACTCTAATATTCTTAATTAAATTACTCAAAAATGCAAAGATGAAAATATTTGTTGACAAAAAATTTGTCCAAAACTAGCAAATATCGACCCAAATAGAGAAAATTGTACATAAAAGAATATTTGATCGTTAGAAATGTCTTGTTATTTGTTTAGAGTTAATTGATGAACTTAGAGAATAAAGAAAAATAAAATTTAGATTTTTTATATTTATGTTATAATTGATAATATATGTTTTGTATAATATAATATATATTTCGGTACGATATTGGTATTTCAGTATTTTATTTTAAAATACCAAATACCATACCTAATACCAATTTTTTTATAAACTTAAACCAAATACCATACCAAATACCAAAATATCGTATACTAAATATCAAAATTTTCGGTTTCAGTACGGTAATTCGGTATTTACCAAATTATGCACAGCCCCAGAAGCAAGTTAACTTTCTTCTTAGTTTATCCTTAATTACATGAGCTTTTGTCGCCATGGAATTGTCATGTTATAACCATTCTTTATTACTTAAAACTTCATATCCGGTTTTAGAAGTTGAGGAGGTAAGATCCCATGTCCCTCTCCTTCATGTGTTTCACTCTTGAATTCAAATATATATGGAAGGGGTCAGTTCAAACCCCCCAACACCGCATAACTTTAAATAAAAATGTTTAGTCGAGGAATCACTGTTATGTCGAGAAAGAGGCATTGAGGCAAACCTGAAAATAAAGAAGATAAAGAACATCAAATTTTAACGTGGAAAACCCTTCAAATCGTAGGTAAAAACCACGGGATTACAAAGATCCAAAAAGCTCCACTATATCAATAAGAGGGTTACAAAAGTTCTCCAAATTGGCTACACAACAAGTGCCAAACACGGAGCAACAATAGCAACAAGAGCAACAACTAATCAATTGAAGAAAAAGGACAATCCACAAAACGAAGCTGCTGTTCGAGGCTCAAAATCAGATGCTACAAGCCACCAAATCCGATCTCCACCATTCAGATCTAAGACCAAGATGTTACGAACGCTCAGTCAAAATTTCAGCCCGATCCAACGGTTAATGAATCAGAAAACGTGATTTGAAGTTGGCTGGTCGGAATAAAAATCTGCAGCAAAATAAATATTTTTCTTCTCTCTTGATGAAAGCTCTCTCAAAAACCACTCTTATGTGCTTAAGTCTTTCAAAGACTTGTATCAATTAGCATAGAATAATTCTCCAAGGTTGTCATATTTATAGATCATGAGTGGTGCTTTCTCTTAAAGCCGAAACCAACTCTAAATAGGAATAAACAGCGAATCCAATTTCAAAGAGGAATGAAAACCAAGAGAGAATAGGATTAGGCCATTAGGCCTTTGGCTGGACAACATGGGCATATGCCCAACAAACTCCCCCTCCAGCCAAGGGGCCAAATGTGTCTTCAAGTAGAGGAACTATTGACAGGCTTCATGCCTGCCAATTTTCTACAAAATTCATGTTTATCTGCAACCACCGCCTTTGTCAGCATAACCGAAGGATTTTCATCAGTGTGTATCTTCTCAACCTCAAATAATTTCTCTTCCACGGCCATTCTTATCCAATGATACTTTCTATTTATATGTTTGGTCTTAGAATGAAAAGTGGAGTGCTTGGTGAGACAGATAGCACTCTGATCATCACAAAATAAGATGTATCTTGGTTGCTCAAAGCCAAGATCATTAACAAACTCCTTCATCCATAAGAGTTCTTTGGCACCTTCTGTGACAGCAATATATTCGGCTTCTGTGGTGGATAGAGCTATGCACTTCTGTAGTCTAAATTGCCAAGAAACAGCTCCCCTGAAAAAGTGATCAAATAACCGAAAGTCGATCTTGAATTATCAAGATTGCCTCCTAAATCAGAGTTTGTGTAACAAACAAGTTCAGGCTTGCCATTGCCAAAGCACAGCCTTCAAATCTGCAGTACCTTTCAAATACCTTAATATCCATTTTACTGCATCCCAATGTTTTTTTCCAGGATTAGAAAGGAATCTGCTAACAGTATCAACGGCACGTGCAATAACTGGTCTAGTGCAAACCATAGCATACAACAAGCTACCAACGGCAGAAGAGTAAGGAATACGAGACATCTCTTTTTTCTCTTCATCAGTAGATGGACTCTGACTAATACTCAATTTGAAGTGTTTAGCAAGAGGAGTACTAACCACTTTTGCATCTGTCATATTGAACCTCTTGAGTACCTTCTCAATGTATTTCTTTTGGGACAGAAATAACTCCTTTCTATCTCTATGTCGGTGGATTTGAATGCCCAAGTTTTTCTTTGCTTGCCCCAAGTCCTTCATCGCAAACGATTTGCTCAACTGCTTCTTAAGGACTGCAATTCTGGATTTATTCTTGCCAACAATAAGCATGTCATCCACATAAAGCAATAAAATAATAAAATCATCATCAGAGAACTTCTGAAAGAATACACAGTGGTCTGAAGAAGTTTTTCTTGTACCCTTGTTCTTCTATGACAGATTCAAACTTCAAATACCATTACCTTGGAGCTTGTTTCAATCCATACAGGCTCTTTTTTAATTTGCAGACATAATTTTCTTTTCCCTTAGTTACAAAACCCTCAAGTTGCTCCATATAAATCTCCTCATCTAAATCACCATGAAGAAAAGCAGTCTTGACATCCATCTGCTCAACCTCTAAATCTAGACTTGCAGCTAAGCCTAGAACCACACGAATAGAAGACATCTTCACAACAGGGGAGAAAATTTCATCAAAGTCAACTCCCTTTTTTTGGCCAAACCCTTTAACAACTAACCTTGCCTTGTATCTAGGTGCAGAGGTATGGTTATCTTGCTTTATTCTGAATATTCATTTGTTAGATAAAGCTCCCTTACCTTTCGGCAATTTCACTAACTCATATGTGCCATTCTCATGGAGTGACTTTATCTCATCTTCCATGGCTTCAATCCACTGATCTTTATGAGTATCTTGCGTGGCTTCATCATAATTCTCAGGTTCTCCCATGTCAGTGAAAAGTACATACTCATCAGGAGGATAGCGCATGGATTTTTGCTTCTCCCTTGTAGATCTTCTAAGAGAGGTTCCCGGAGCATTCGAAGTAGTTACCTGAGCAGGAACTGGTTGCTGATCAACAACAACTTCATCAACTGAAGCATCCATAATATCTACACCATGATGATCATTTTGATCTTGATCACTATCTCCATCATTGTCTTGGGTTACTTCATGTGCAATAGGTGCCTTAGCAATAGAAACTGGATCACTATCAACTAAGCTCTCATTACTCTGAGAATCTATTTCTCAGCTTTGTCAATATCTTCAATAGTCTGGTCTTCAAAGAATATTGCATCACGACTTCTAATAAGTTTATTGTCAACTGGATAATAAAAACGATACCCAAATTCATCTTGACCATAACCGATAAAGATGCACAACTTAGTTTTGACATCCAGTTCCGATCTCTCATCTTTAGGAGCATGCACACAAGCTTTACACCCAAAAACTAGCAGGTGATCATAAGAAACATCTTTGCCAAACCAAACTCTGTCACCATCCAAAGGAATAGCAGGAGACAAATTGATAACACAGGCAACAGTGTTAAGTGCTTCCGCCGAAAATGTATTTGGAAGTTTAGCTTCTGAAAGCAAGCATCTAACTCTCTCAACTAGAGTTCTATTCATCCTCTCTGCCAAACCATTCAATTGAGGCGTCTTGGGCGGAGTTTTCTGATGACGAATTCCTTGTTTCTTGCAATAGTTATCAAAGGGACCACAATATTCACCACCATTATCAGTGCGAATACATTTTAATTTCTTCCCCGTCAGTCTCTCAGCTAAGGCCTGAAATTCCTTAAACACGCCAAGTGCTTGATCTTTAGATTTCAAAGGATACACCCAGAGGTTACGAGAATGATCATCAATGAAGGTCACAAAGTAAAGTGCACCACCTTTTGACTTTACTTTAAAAGGACCACACAAATCAAAGTGTACTAGCTCCAATAAATCGGGCTTTCTTGAGGTAGGATGGCTTTGAAAGGAAACCCTTTTCTGTTTGCCAGCTAAACAATGGATACACCTTTTCAGCTTTGCTTGTTTCACTCCAAAAAGCAAACTTTTCTTAGCCAAACACGTAATCCTCCTCTCGCTCATATGACTCAATCTTCTGTGCTACAATTCTAATAAAGTGTCACTTTCCACCAGATTTATGGAGTCATTGAGAATAGAGCCATGTATCACATATAAATGACCAGACTTGACTCCTCGAGCCACTACTAACGAGCCCTTGGTGAGCTTCCATTGACCATTAAAGAGAGAATTATGGTAACCTTCATCGTCTAATCTTCCTGCGGAGATCAAATTGAAAGGAAAGTCTGGAGCATGCTTGACATCTTGAAGAACTAACGTTGAACCATTATTAGTTTTTAAACAAATTGTGCCAATACCAAACACCTTAACTTCACTGGCATTGCCTATCTTTAACACTCCAGAATCAACAGGAGTATAAAATGAGAAAAAATCTTTTCTTGGTGTGACATGTGAGGTAGCTCCAGAATCTACTATCCAGCTCGTCTCGTGGGATACCAAATTGATGACGTTTTCATCATAAGCAAAAAGAAGGTCATCTCGAACAATAGCAGCAACATTGTTCTCGTTATTTTCAGCTTTCTTTCCTTCTCTAATGTCTTGATTAAACTTGCGGCAAAACCTTTTGATGTGTTCTTTCCTGCCACAGTGGTTCCATGTAATATTATAGTATTTGGACCTTGACTTACTTTTACTTTTACCTCTATTCCTTGAGCCTTTTGTTCTATCTCTCCCCCGGTCTTTTATAACTAAGATATCTGCTTGTGAGCACGAACCCTGAGATTTTCTCCTTACTTCCTCGTTCAACACACCACTCTTGGCATATTCCATGGTCACCTTACCTCCAGGAGCTGAATTTGTCAAAGAAACAGGAATCGTTTCCCAAGAGTCTGGTAAAGTATTAAGAAGCCAAGTTCTTGTATCTCATCATCAAAAACATTCCAGACAGCTGATCAAGGACGCCCTAAAAATCATTTATATGATCAAGGATAGGGCCTCCTTCCTTGTATTTAAAGGTCATCAATTGCTTTAGCAAGAACAACTTGTTGTTCCCAGTTTTTGAAGCATAAAGAGTCTCTAGCTTTTCCCACAATGATCTCGCATGCGTCTCGTTCACAATATGGTTGCGAACATTATCTTCAACCCGTTGTCGTATATATCCACATACTTGTTGGTGCTCGAAATCCCAATCTTCATCAGATATACTCTCGGGTTTATGAGCTGCAAAAACGGGTAGATGCATGTTCTTCGTGAACAACAAGTCTTTCATCTTGCTTCTCCAAACATTATAATTACTCCCATTTAAACATAACATCTTTATCATATTCGCCTCCATTTTGTAATAACCCGGATAAATAATCAAGGCTCTGATACCATTGTTATGTTGCGGAACAGACAAACCCGAAAATAAAGAAGATAAAGAACACCAAATTTTAACGTGGAAAACCCTTCAAATTGAAGGTAAAAACTACGGGATCACAAAGATCCAAAAAGATCCACTATAACAATAAGAGGGTTACAAAACTTTTCCAAATTGTCTACACAACAAGTGCCAAACACGGAGCAACAATAGCAACAAGAGCAACAACTAATCAATTGAAGAAAGAGGAGAATCCACAAAAACGAAGCTGTTGTTCGAGGCTTGAAATAAAATGTTACGGGCCTCCAAATCCAATCTTCACCGTTCAAAACAAAGACCAAGATGTTACGAACACTCTATCAAAATTTCAGCCCGATCCAACATTTAACGAATCTGTAAACGTAATTTGAAGTTGGCTGGTCGGAATAAAAATCTGCAGCAAAACAAATACTTTTCTTCTCTCTTCTCTCTTGATGAAAGCTCTCTCAAAAACCACTCTTATGTGCTTAAAT
>NW_017678308.1:0-13669 GCF_001879085.1 Nicotiana attenuata
CCCTGGCTGTTGTTGTTGGTATATGGTATTGGTGGAGGCCCTTGTTACAAGGGACATGCTGCCCAAATTTACGTAAACGAGCTACTAGCTTAAGTTATAGACTTGGCCTTTGCTCAGCACTGATTTTGAATCTCCTTATACTATGATAGATTGAGTTGACTTGTTTGAAGAGTTGCTTAGAAGGTATTAAGGACTCAACATGTTTAAGGTATGTTAAGGCTCTTCCTTCATTCTTTTGGCATGATCTAAAGTGAAACGAACATAAACGATACGCTATTTCATAATGAATCTACTCCTAGCAACTAAGGTTGTCCATGTTATTCTTTCCTTACAAAGTTATTCCAAGAAAGTATGTATGATCCTTGAGTCCTAGTGAAGTTCATATTGATGGTATGATGTCCATAATGTTAATCGATGGTGCAATGACCTTATGTCACTCCAAAAGGTTTAGAACGTGACTCCATGAGTCCAGCATGCATTATATATGTATCTACTTTACTCTACCGAGCCGCGCTATAGTCGGCCGGGTATGGCACCTATTGTGCAACCACTGATCAGTTGGGTTTACCGAGCTCCACGTGGCCGGGTACGATTCTACCGAGCCTTATGATGGCCGGGTACGTTTTTACCGAGTCCTCTTTGAGGCCGGGTATGATATGATGATGATGATGCCCACAGAGGCGTATGTTTTTAAAAGTTTATATATATATATGTATTATGCATTTCATGTCAGTAGTCCCCAGAGGCACTCAGATGTTACAGGTTGTATCTCCTCTATCTCTCTTTACGTTACTGATCTTGTTTATGCTTTCTTGCCTTACATACTCGGTACTTTATTCGTACTGACGTCCCTTTTGCCTGGGGACGCTGCGTTTCATGCCCGCAGGTCCCGATAGACAGGTTGACATTCCTCCTAGTAGGCTATCAGCTCAGCGAAGGTGTTGGTGTACTCCACTTGCTCCGGAGTTGCCTATTTGGTCAGTATGCTTTGGATATGTATTGATTGGTATGGCGGGGCCCTGTCCCGACCTTTATGATTTTATGTACTCTTAGAGGCTTGTAGACAGATGTCAGGTGTATGGATACTTGTATGGCCTTGTCGGCCTATCTCTTGAGTTTACAAATGGTCATGTCGGCCTTATAGGCCCGTATATCACATGTATAAGTTTGTATATCATGTTCGGTCATCATATGTTGAGTATTCCATTATGTTTTATTCTTGTTATCTCATGACATGTTTTCTATCTCATTTACCCTTGATAGTATGATAAGAAAGATATGTTACGTTGGTACTCGGTTGAGTAAGGCACCGGGTGCCCGTCGCGGCCCTTCGGTTTGGGTCGTGACACTTTTAAAATCAAAATTTGTGTTTCCACCTCAAAACCTCTTCAACTACTGCATATGGATTTATTTGGTCCAACTAGAACTGCTAGCATAGGTGGTAGAAAATATGCTTTTGTTATTGTGGATGATTTTTCTAGATTTACCTGGGTTATGTTTTTAAGTCATAAAGATGATGCTTTAAAGAATTTTGAAGTTTTCTGTAAGAAGGTTCAACGAGAAAAGGGTTACTACATCTCTTCTATCAGAAGTGATCATGGAGGAGAATTTGAAAGCAGAGCTTTTGAGAATTTTTGCAACGATCAAGGAATCTCTCACAATTTTTCTTCACCAAGATCTCCGCAACAAAATGGAGTGGTAGAATGTAAAAACAGAACCCTATAGGATATGACAAGAACTATGATAGTAGAAAATTCTCTACCTTTTCATTTCTGGGCAGAAGCGAGAAGCACAGCTTGTCATATTATCAACAGGTGCCTGATTAGACCAATTCTCAAAAAGACTCCATATGAACTGTGGAACGGTAAAAAACCCAATATTAGCTATTTTCACCCCTTTGGATCCAAATGTTTCATTCATAACAATGGAAAAGACAATTTGGGTAAGTTCGATCCTAAAAGTGATGAAGGTATATTTCTTGGTTATTCTCCTTCAAGTAGAGCATATAGAGTTTATAATAAGGGAACTCTCTGTATTGAAGAATCAATTCATGTTCTATAATTTTATTAACCCACTACTTTGATATTATTCTGTGGAAGAAATTTTATACCTATAATAGCGGTGTTTCTTCCTTGTGTTGTAGATGGGAAAATATGGTAGTGTGTATGAAAAAAGTGAACTTGGTGTAGTGAAAAAGAGAGTTAAGAGAAGGAGAAAATCTAAGTCTCCAACTTATTCTCTACAAAAGAGAATATTATTTTTGTTGAAGGAAAGTGTTCATTTTGGTGGAGCTTTGGACTCAACGATTTATCCAGAGTTTGTTCGAGTCATACGACGTTGTCGGGCTGTTGTATCCTGGAGGAGACAAGTCAAGAATATTACTGCTGGACCGGTGAAGATGCTACCGCAGTGGGCTTGAATCTCCTTAAAGAGAGCGAGAGATCCGCCCCTCAGCTTGAAGAATATTTATTTATTTTTCTACATCTTATTTTTCAACTGTACTTACTTGTAATTTCACATCTGGGGAGAAGCTTGACCAAACATGCTATTGTTAACCTAGCAACAAGAATAGATAGCTTCTCGTATAAAAAAAATAATCACTCTTATAACCAGTTACTTTACATTAATAATTAATAATGTAAATTTTACGCACTCATTATGTTATTTAAACTCTATATTGATATGTATGCGTTTGCATTCATATTAGGAGAAAAGTTATACTCTTAAATCCTATCATACTATTACTAAGATTTTCGGCTTATGACCAAAAAAATAAAAAGATTTTCGGCCATCACATGAGCTAAAATATCCTGTGCAATTCATTTTCTCCGCCACTTAAAATATCTAACTTTATGGGATAAATAAAACAATAACAAAAAAAGAATAAGAACAAAGCCAAATAGAGAGAAATGAAAGTAAAATAAATTATTGAAGTCAAGAAAATAAAGGAGAGGAAAATACAAGAAGAGAAACTTCTAGTGCTTTTTTTGGTTGGACATCAATTTTTGGTTTACTGCAATTTGACAAAATTTCCCTCTCTTACTCACGTCGGTTTTCTTGTTTTTTTTCATGCTCATATTTCCGCCAGATACACATAAAGCTGTTTTCATCTGACTCTATAAAAGCACAGTTACGTGTCTAACTATCAATTCATCACCGAGGGAAATCCCTAAAATATCCAGCTTGATAATATCAGAGATTCAGAATATTATATAGGAAAAATCACAATCATATCAAACTAATAAATGCATATACTAATATTTTTTCATAAAGAAATTATAATCATGATTGGATAAAATGTAAATATTATCAGAATCAATTCAGAGTATGAGTTCTCCATCAATAAAAGAAACAAATGTAAACTCTTGATCTTATAATGAGACGTGAAAGTATAACATATAAAGTACTTCATTTATCCCAATTTATGCGATGTAATTTTTTTTTAACTGTTATTTTTCATATGTCTTTCAATAATTAAATTGTTAATTAATATGGTTTATTGTACTTTTTATTTAATTTTAAAATATGTAATTTTATTTCAGAAAACATATAAGTTCTATGTTCGAATTCATCGTCAAAATTAAGAAGTTTGAGTCTCAAAATATTTCGTAAATTGGAACGAAGGAATAATTATTTTAAAGGTTTATATTATAAAAATGTGCTTTTAGTTATTTAATATTGACTCTTAATTTTAGATTTACCAAATTTGGTTTGCACGCACTGGGCGAGCCACATTGAAGCAAGCGACACCCCTTCGTCGGAATATTACACTATTTTGCTAGAATTTTTTATTTTATTTTATGTATATTTACTATACATTAACTCTCCTTTACTTTCCGTTGTATCTAATTATTTTATATATTGATACCCGTAATGAAAATTCTTGATCCGCCACTATTTGCATGTTAAGTACCAAGTAAGTTCGTCCTTCGTAAAATTTCAAAAAATTAGTGAGAGGTTCTGTGATTGTTTAGAGGTAGCAGCAGATTGAGATATGGTCTAGCTACAGTTTTGTAATTCTCTTCGTGGTAATGAATAAAATAATTTAGTTACAAAAAAAAAAATTTAATCTAAAATTTCTTAAGTAATATTTACGAACAAGATGTCAATTAATCTTCTGAAGTAATACTAAAACTCTCATATTAATCTAAATTTACACAATATTCTTAAGTAATATTTACGAACAAGATATCTTCTTCCTTTTTTTTCGACAAAAAAAAAGATATCAAAGTAAAAAACAAAAAGATCTCAACTAATTTTGTACCGACTGAAAAAGTGTAAAACAAAAAAAATGGTTATTTAATAAGGGCAGATAAGTCTTTTCACAACAGCATTACCAAAGGCCCCAGGCTCATATAAACCGGATCACACAGTAGCAAATGTAACAAACACTTCCCCATCGACCTTCCCCTGTTTACATCACTCATTTGTTCTCTCAATTTTCCTCAAAATAATGGCTTCCATCTCTTCTCTAAATCAAATTCATTGCAAAACTCTTCAGATTACATCCCAATTTTCAAAACCCACCTCAAAAATCTCAACTTTGCCCCTCACCTCCACAAATTTCCCATCAATTTCAGTCAAAGAATTCACAAATCCAAAACCAAAATTCACAGCACAAGCCAAGAACTTTGACAATGAAGACGAGTGGGGTCCAGAGGTGGAGCAAATAAAGCCAAGTGTAGGAGGAGTAGCGGTAGCAGAGGAAGAACCACCAAAGAAGGAGCCGACTGAAATTGAGCTGCTGAAGAAACAATTGGTGGATTCATTTTATGGAACCAATAGGGGTTTGTGTGCTAGCAGTGAAACTAGGGCTGAGATCGTTGAACTCATCACTAAGCTTGAATCCATGAACCCAACTCCTGCTCCTACCGAGGCGTTGCCTCTTCTCAATGGCAAATGGATTCTTACGTAAGTTGTGCTTTTCACCTGCACTATGAAAAATACGAGTAATTTTTTTCATTTATTTATTGCTGTGTGTGAAATCAACGTATGTTTTCTTTCTCAAACTACAATTTTGTCAGAAAGAAAGGAATTAATGTTCCGAATTTATACCAAAAATTAATTTATTTTTCTCTTTACTAAGCTGGATGCTGTTATTCTTTGGAAAAACTGAGATTCTTTTTTTAGTCAACTTTTGATTTTATAAAAAATTCTTACTTACTTGAAGGAGGGGTAGTTTAAGGCTGATAAATCTTTTGGATGAACTACTTAAGTACGAGTAGTAAGGATTGACTCATATGACTAACTGTTTCACCAGCTTGCAATTTTTTTTTAGTTATTACATATTGTGTGTGTTGATTATTGTGCTTTAAGCAATCGGATTCTTTTGTTAAATAACACTCCTGCCTATCTGGAACACAAAGGAAAGATAATATAAGGTTTTGGTACCTTGAAAACTAGAAGTATCCGGAAGGGGAGCCTCGGAGAAATGGTCTAGTTGTCTCCGCTTGACCTATAGGTCACGGTTTCGAGCCATGGAAGACTGCCTGCGTGGGTGTGGCCCTTCCCTAGACCCAGCGTGAATGCGGGGATGCTTTGTCCACCGGAAAACTAGAAGCATCCGTAATACATATCAGGATTTTAGTGATATCCCTTCACTGCCGTGTTCGATAAAGGTTACATAAAAGTTTTAAATTTATGGGTGCTAAATATCACGGCTAAATATACACATTAACGATATTACTGCATCCATATATGATGCCATGACCATACATCAAACATACATCCACCCCTAATTTTGGAGTGTTTTTGAGATGCAGCAAAGTTGAAGGAGATTATAATAATTTGATGTGAAGAGACTAATTTTCTTTGAGAATCACTTTCTTAGGGTGGCATCTTTTCACCACCATCACTGCTGGCTTGTTGATTTTTAGCTAATCATCATCTTTTGATGAAAACAAGGACATTCTTTAGTGCACTAAGAATGTTAGACGTTCTTGCTTCATTGTAAATGTAATATACTCGCGCTTGTTGGTATGAACACTTGGAATTGTTTACTGGAACACTGCAGGTACACATCTTTTTCTGGTCTGTTCCCCTTGTTGTCAAGGGGCACACTGCCTCTGGTTCGCGTCGAGGAGATTTCCCAGACCATCGATTCTGAGACTTTTGCTGTTCAGAACTGTGTCGTCTTTGCTGGACCTTTAGCTACAACTTCCATTACTACCAACGCCAAATTCGAAGTCAGAAGTCCTAAGCGTGTCCAGGTCATTATCTTCTTCTGCATTTTCATAGTCTAGTTCATCATTCCTTGTATTTATTCATCATTTTAGTCTCATGTTATACTGTGTTTTGTGGTTCAGATTAAAGTTGATGAAGGCATAATTGGAACACCCCAGTTGACAGACTCTATTGAGCTGCCTGAGAACGTCGAATTCTTGGGACAAAAAATTGATCTAAGCCCTTTCAAAGGCTTGATTAATTCAGTCCAGGACACAGCTTCTTCAGTAGCCAAGTCCATTTCCAGTCAACCACCAATTAAGATTCCTATTTCCAACAGCAATGCACAATCATGGCTGCTGACAACTTACCTGGATGATGAGCTTAGGATTTCCAGAGGAGATGGAGGCAGTGTATTTGTGTTGATCAAGGAAGGCAGTCCCCTCTTGAAGCCTTAAACAGACACTTTCTTGGAGTTGTGTATGATGCTCGTATAGAGAGCAAAAAATTGAAAGGAAAAAAAATATGATATTACACTAAAGATATATTGTTACATTAAATCAAAATCTATATATCTGCTTGACCCCGTGATTTGTAACTAATTGAGGAATCTTGGTGTGTCAAATATTGAAAATATATGGCTTGAAAGAATTAGCATATGAACTGCTTCGCTGGAATTCAATCAATTTCGGAAGTGTCACGATCCGGATTTCCCACCCTCGGGAGTTGTGATGGCGCCTACTCGTAGAAGCTAGGCAAGCCACGAAATTTAGAAATCTTCAACCTTTTCACTTTTAACTACTTGTAATAACAGGTGATCAACATTTAAATAATAGCGAAAGATAGATTTAAGCGGAAGGCTTAGATAAACATAATACCAAAAACGATACGAAAAGCCAACACATGTCTCTACCCAGAAACCGGTGTCACAACATTCACGGACTGTCTATGATTACTACATACAAATGTTTGAAAGAAAGAAACTCAGTCTGTCTCGGATACAAATGATAACAGAACATAATAGTAGATAGAAGAGACGCCCGGCCTGCGGACGCCTGCAGGACTACCTCGGGATCTCTGGATTGAAGGCTGGCTCCCAAGCTACTGCTGCTGTCCCAGTACTGCTCCGATATCTGCACAGAGTGCAGAGTGTAGCATCAGCACAACCGACCCCATGTGCTGGTAAGTGTCTGGCCTAACCCCGGCGAGGTAGTGACGAGGCTAGGACCAGACTCCAGATAAACTTGTGCATATATATATATATATATATATATATATATATATATATATATATATATATATATATATATATATATATATATATATATATAGCGAAAAAATAAACTAGAACAAACAATTAAAGCTGGGAAGGGGAAACATGCTCCGAGGAATAATAGATAAAACAGAATCTCAAGAGAATTATCAAGAAACCAAAATTTCACTTCTAACAAGGATAATGAAAAATAAAGGCAGATTTACTCTCGGTCCACATCTCGTTGCAGGCATGCAACTCGATCCCATTTCTCATATCTTGTGGTAGGCGTACCACCCGCTCCCATTTCATTACATCTCGTGGTAGGCGTACCACCCGATCCTATTTCATCATATCTCGTGGTAGGCGTACCACCCGATCCCATTTCATCATATCTCGTGGTAGGCGTAACACCCGGTCCCATTTTATTATATCTTGTGGTAGGCGTACCACCCGTCCATTTTATATATCTCGGTGGTAGGCGTACCACCCGATCCCATTTACAAGCCAACACATCACAAGGCAAATCCCGGCGAAGGGAACAAAGCAATATAAAACTTCCCGCAAGGGAAACAAAAACAATATAATAACTTCCCAGCAAAGGGATCAACAATATCAAGGACAAAGATCCCGGCAAGGGAGATCAGCTATAACCAATCCTAACTCAACTCCTACTTCAGCTCAATTAGTACCAACACTCAATCATAAATAAATCCACGAAAATAAACTAAATCTTTGCTCAATATCGAGAATCATCAATTATAACATCCGTAGTAACATTTAAGAACACAAACTATCAACTCAAGACGCACGGTCATGCTTGACACCAACGTAATTGATACTCGTCACCATGCCTAATGTTCGTACTCAACAAGAAGCAATTAGCAAATAGGACACAACTCCTAATCCTCAAGCTAAGGTTAGACTGGACATTACTCAATGCCTCGAATAACAAACTCATGTTAATTATAGCTTTACCCCTTGATTCCCCGCCATTCGCTCGGTATCTAGCACAAGTTACTTAATACAAGTTACTTAATTACATTAATGAACGCTAAATGATATCAATTTGAATGCATGAAATGAGTTTTCCAAAGTTTTACCCAAAAGTCAAAAATCGCCCCCGGCCCACGTGGTCAAACCGAGGTTCGAACCAAAACCCGATTACCCATTCCCCCAACGAACCAAAATATAATTTGTTTTGAAATCGGACCTCAAATCGAGGTCCAAACCCATTTTTTTTTTTTGAAAAACTAGTTCTACCCAAAATACCCAATTTCCCCCATGAAAATCATTGATTTGAAGTTGAAATCATGTTAAAGATGTTATGATTGAAGAAAATTGTTAGAAACGACTTACAATTGATTTGGAGATGAAAGGTTGTTTGAAAAAATCGCCTCTTACATTTTTTGGGTTTTGAAAAATGAAAAATAACTGAAAATCCCGTCTAAAATAACTGCCCTCAGATGTCCTGTGGCGGACCGCACAAATCAGCTGCGGCCGCACAGGCTTCCCTGGGTTCTGCAGTGACAGGTCTTAGTATTTTGGCCATAACTTTCACTACAGACGTCCAAATTGTGATTTCTTTGCCTTTCTGGAAAATAGACACGAAGGGCTACAACTTTCGTTTTTGAATCATCTCAAAATTCCTTGTAGATCAAAAGATATAGGGTCGGACGAGTGAATACTCTTCACCGCGGACCACACAAAACTAGTGCGGCCGCACAGGCCCCTTACGCGGGCAGCAGTCCATATCGTGCGGACCGCACTGGCCTGTTTAGAGGCCTTCCACTTCCCTGATTCTGCAACAGCTCTGATTTTAAGCCTAAAATATCCCATAACCTACTCGAAACTCACCCAAGCCCCTCGGAACTCCAAACCAAGTGCACACAAAATCTCAAAAATATCCTACGGACTTGTTCGTGTAATCAAATTCATCAAAATGACATCATGAACATCAAATTAAACCTCAAGATCAATGAAATTTTCTCAAAACTTTCTTTAAACATCATTTTGCAAATTAAGGTCCGAATCACGTCAAACGGACTCCGTTTCTTACCAAACTTCACAGAGTTATCCTAAATCATATATAAGACCTGTACCGGGCGCCGAACCAAAATATGGGCCCGATACATCATGTTCTAAGCAAATTTCATTTCAAAATACTTTAAACAATTCCAGAAAGCAATTTTCTTTAAAAAATTCATTTCTCGGTTTCGGACTCGGAATTCGATTCGGGCATACGCCCAAGTCCCATATTTTCCTACGGACCCCCCGGGATCGCCGAATCACAGGTCAGGTCCGTTTACCCAAAACATTGACCGAAGTCAAATTAACTCATTTTATAACCAAATTTTACCATTTTTCACAGATTATCATATTTAAGCTTTCCGGCTACGCGCCCGGACTGCGCATGCAAATCGAGGTGATGATAAATGAGGTTTTCAAGGCCTCGAAAACACAGAATTCAATTTAAAGAAAGTGATCATCACATTCTCCACCTCTAAAACAACCGTTCATCCTCGAACGGACAGAAGAAGGAAGTACCTGAGTCGGGGAAAAGATGAGGATAACGGTTTCGCATATCGGACTCGGACTCCCAGGTCGATGCCTCAGGAGGCTGACCTCTCCACTGAACACGAATAGACGGAAAACTCTTTGACCTCAATTGACGAATCTGCTGGTCTAGAATAGCTACCGACTCCTTCTCATAAGACAAGTCCTTGTCCAACTGGACAGTGCTGAAATCTAACACGTGGGATGGATCGCCGTGATACTTCCGAAGCATGGACACATGAAACACTGGATGCACGGCTGATAAACTCGGCGGCAACGCAAGTATATAAGCCACCTCTCCCACTCGATCAAGAATCTCAAACGGACCAATGAACCTGGGGCTAAGCTTGCCCTTCTTCCCAAATCTCATCACGCCCTTCATAGGCGACACTCGGAGCAATACCCGCTCACCGACCATAAAAGCCACATCTCGAACCTTGCGGTTTGCTAACTCTTTTGCCTGGACTGAGCTGTACGAAGCTTATCCTAAATAATCCTGACCTTGTCCATGGCCTCCTGAACCAGATCCGTACCCAACAACCGAGCCTCTCCCGGCTCAAACCATCCAACCGGAAACCGACACCATTTACCATATAAAGCCTCATAAGGAGCCATCTGGATACTCGACTAGTAGCTGTTATTGTAGGCAAACTCCGCTAAGGGCAAAAACTGATCCCACGAGCCTCCAAAGTCAATAACACAAGCTCGGAGCATATCCTCTAAAATGTGAATAGTCCGCTCGGACTGCCCGTCCGTCTGCGGATGAAATGTTGTACTCAACTTAACCCGAGTGCCCAACTCTCGCTGAACTGCTTTCCAGAAACGCGAGGTAAACTGTGTACCTCGGTCCGAAATGATAGACACAGGCACACCATGAAAATGAACAATCCCCCGGATATAGATCTCAGCTAACCTCTCAGAAGAATAGGAGACTGCCACAGGAATGAAATGTGCTGACTTGGTCAGCCTATCAACAATGACCCACACTGCATCGAACTTCTTCCGAGTCTGCGGAAGTCCAGTAACGAAGTCCATAGTGATCCGCTCCCACTTCCACTCGGGAAGCTCAATTCTCTAAAATGAACCGCCGGGCCTCTGATGCTCGTACTTGACCTGCTGACAATTCAAACACCGAGCCACATATACGAGGATATCCCTCTTCATTCTTCGCCACCAATAATTCTCTCGCAAATCTTGATACATCTTCACGGCGCCCGGATGAATAGAGTACCGGGAGCTGTGGGCCTCCTCTAAAATCAACTCTCAAAGACCATCTACATTGGGCATACAGACTCGGCCCTGTAATCTCAAAACTCCATCATCACCTATGGTAACCTGCTTGGCACATCCGTGCTGCACCATGTCTCTAAGGACACACAAATGGGGATCATCAAACTGCCGATCTCGGATACGCTCCTATAATGAAGAACGAGTGACTGTGTAAGCTAACACACGGCTGGGCTCAGAAATATCCAACCTCACGAACTGGTTGGCCAAAGCCTGAACATCCAAAGCAAGCGGTCTCTCACCGACCGGAATATAAGCTAAACTGCCCATGCTGGCTGATTTCCTACTCAGGGCATCGGCCACCACATTGGCCTTCCCCGGATGATACAAAATGGTGATATCATAGTCCTTCAATAACTCCAACCACCTCCTCTTCCTCAAATTCAACTCTTTCTGCTTGAACAAATACTGCAGACTCTTGTGATCCATGAACACCTCACATGCCACGCCATACAGATAATGTCTCCAGATTTTCAACGCGTGGACAATGGCTGCTAACTCCAAATCGTGAACCGGATAGTTCTTCTCATGAATGTTCAACTGCCGCGAAGCGTAGGCAATGACCTTGCCATCCTGCATCAACACTGCACCAAGCCCAATACGAGATGCATCGAAATAAACTGTATAAGGCCCTGAACCTGTGGGCAAAGCTAACACCGGTGCCGTAGTCAGAGCTGTCTTGAGCTTCTTAAAGCTCGCCTCACACTAGTCCAACCATCTGAACTAGGCACCCTTCTGGGTCAACCTGTTCATCGGGGTTGCGATAGATGAAAACCCCTCCACGAACCGACGATAGTAGCCTGCCAATCCCAAGAAACTCCGAATATCTATAGATGATGCTGGTCCAAGCCAGTTCTTGACTACCTCAATCTTCTTCGGATCAACCTGAATACCCTTGCTGATACAACATGACCTAGAAATGCAACTGAACTCAGCCAGAACTCAGACTTCGAGAACTTAGCATATAACTGACTATCCCTCAGAGTCTAAAGAATGCTGCTCGTGCTCCTCCTGGCTGCTGGAATATATCAATATATCATTAATGAAGACTATGACGAACGAGTACAAATATGGCCTGAACACCCGTGTTCATCAAATCCATAAAAGTTGTTGGGGCATTAGTCAACCCGAATGACATCACCAAGAACTTATAATGCCCGTACCGAGTGCAGAAAGCTGTCTTAGGGACATCGGATGCCCTAATCCTCAACTGATGGTAGCCAAATCTCAAGTCAATCTTTGAAAATACCTTGGCACCCTGAAGCTGATCAAACAAATCATCAATCCTCGGCAGCGGATACTTATTCTTGATTGTAACCTGGTTCAATTACCGGTAATCAATACACATTCTCATTGACCCATCCTTCTTCTTAACAAACAACACCGGCGCACCCCAAGGCGAAACACTGGGTCTAATGAAACCCTTCTCAAGCAAGTCTTGCAATTGCTCCTTTAACTCTTCCAACTCAGGCGGGGCCATGCGATACGGCGGGATAGAAATGGGCTGAGTGCCCGGAACCAGATCAATGCAAAAAGTCAATATCCCTGTCGGGTAGCATACCCGGCAGGTCTGAAGGAAATACCTCAGGAAACTCCCGAACAACGGGCACAGAATCAATAGGTGGGATCTCAGCACTGGATTCGCCAACATAAGCCAAATAGGCCAAACACCCCTTCTCGACCATACGCCGAGCCTTCACATAAGAAATAACACTACGGGTAGAATGACTAGGAGTCCCTCTCCACTCTAAACGAGGCAAACCCGGCAAGGCTAAGGTCACAGTCTTGGCATGACAATCCAAGATAGCGTGGTAAGGTGATAACCAGTCCATCCCCAATATAACATCGAAATCATCCATGTCTAGAAGCAACAAATCTACACGAGTCTCAAGACCCCCAATCACCACAATACAAGAACGATGAACTCGATCTACCATAATAGAATCACCCATCGGTGTAGACACATAAACAGGAGTATTCAATGAATCACTAGGCATGACCAGATACGATGCAAAGTAAAAGGACACATACGAGTACGTAGACCCTGGATCAAATAACACTGAAGCATCCCTATCACAAACCAGAGCAGTACCTGTGATAACTGCATCGGAAGCCTCAACCTCAGGCCTGGCTAGAAGAGCATAACATTGGGGCTGGGCCCCACCACTCTGATCTACCTCTCTGGGACGGCTTGCAGCTGGCTGGCCTCCACATCTAGCGGTCCGAGCTCTACCTCTAGCACCTCTACCTCCACCTCTAGCACCTCTACCCCCACTCTAGCTGGTTGGCGGGCTGTGGAACACCTGGTGCCTGAACCATAGCACGGGAACCGTGATGCGGAGAACTGCTCGAAGCTTGAGGGCAATCCTAGCAATGTGCCTTGTGCCGCACAGTAAACTAGCCCTCGACTGC
>NW_017678308.1:17681-22745 GCF_001879085.1 Nicotiana attenuata
AAGTTACTTAATTACATCAATAAGTGCTAAATGAATCAACCCCAATGCATGAAAATGAGTTTTGCAAAGTTTTACCCAAAAGTCAAAAATCGCCCCCGGGCCCACGTGGTCAAAACCCGAGGTTCGAACCAAAACCCGTTTACCCATTCCCCCACGAACTCAAATATATAATTTGTTTTGAAATCGGACCTCAAATTGAGGTCCAAATCCCCAATTTTAGAAAAACCTAGGTTCTACCCAAAACACCTAATTTTTCCCCATGAAAAGCTTTGATTTGAAGTTGAAATCATGTTAAAAGGTGTTAAGGAGCGAAGAAAATGAGTTAGAAATCACTTACCAATGTTTTGGAGAAGAAAGGTTGTTTGAAAAATCGCCTCTTATGTTTTTGGGGTTTTGAAAAGTGAGAAATGACTGAAAATCCCGTTTACTTATACCCCTCCAGGACCCCCTGTGCGGACCGCATTAAATGGACCGCGGCCGCACAGGCTTACCTGAAGACCTGCAGTTCAGCACCCTGTGCGGACTGCACAAAGCCGACTGCGGCCGCACAGCCTTCAACGCGCCCCGCACAAAGGCGACCGCGGCCGCTCTGGCCCCTCCGCGGTCGCACGCGATTTCTCGCGGACCGCATCAGAGGGTTCAGAGACCTGCAACTCCTGAACCTGAAACATTTGATTTTCTAAGCCTAAGGCATCCCGGAACCTACTCGAACCTCACCCGAGCCCTCGAAACTCCAACCCAAGTATACACACGACCTCAAAAACATCCTACGAACATATTCGTGTAATCAAATCACCAATATAACATCATGAACATCGAATTAAACCTCAAGATTAATGAAATTTCTCAAAACTCCTTTAAACATCAATTTTCGCAATTTAGATCCGAATCACGTCAAACGGATTCCGTTCCTTACCAAACTTCACAAAAAAGACTTAAAACATATATAAGACCTGTACCGGGCACTGGAACCAAAATAAGGGCCCGATACCATCGCTTTCTAATCAGCTTTCATTTCCAATTTTCTTAAACATTTCCAAAAAACAATTTTTTCAAAAAAATTCATTTCTCGGGCTTGGGACCTCGGAATTCGATTCCAGGCATACGCCCAAGTCCTATATTTTCCTACGGACCCTCCGGGACCGTCAAATCACGGGTCCGGGTCCGTTTACCCAAAATGTTGACCGAAGTCAAATTAACTCATATTATAATCAAAACTTATCATTTTTCACAAATTTTCATATTTAAGCTTTCCGGCTACGCGCCCGAATTGCGCACGCAAATCGAGGCTACTCTAAATGAGGTTTTCAAGGCCTCAGAGACACAGAATTCAATTAAAAACAGGTGATGACCCTTTGGGTCGTCACATTGTCGTATATAACGAGATTTACCGTTATACATAACGCTCCCAGCCCTTCCAATTGCCACTTGACTATCGCAATGTATGCATATTGGTGCCAACGGTTTGGGCCAAAATGGAATGTCTTCCAAGAAATTTCGAGCCATTCAGCTTCTTCACCGACTTTATCTAAGGCTATGAACTCAGCCTCCATTGTAGAGCGGGCAATACAAGTTTGTTTGGACTACTTCCAAGATACCGCTCCTCCGCCAATAGTGAATACATATCCACTTGTCGACTTTAAATCAGCTGAACTAGTGATCCAATTTGCATCCAGTATCCCTCAATCACCGCAGGATATTTACTGTAGTGCAAAGCAAAGCCCTGAGTATGTTCTAAATATCCTAAAACTCGTTTCATTTCCATCTAATGAAATTGACCTAGATTGCTCGTGTATCGACTCAATTTACTTATAGCACAAGCTATATCTGGTCGTGTACAGTTCATGATATACATTAAGCATCCCAACACACGAGCATAGTCCAATTGTGATATGCTTTGGCCTTTGTTCTTTGCTAATGCAAGATTCACGTCAATTGGAGTCCAGTACTGTCTTAATATAATGAGATTGTGACAATGCCAGACCTTGAGGAGTCTTATGGATCTTAATCCCCATAATTAAATCAGCAATTCCCAAGTCCTTCATATCAAACTTGCTAGTTAGCATACGCTTAGTAGCATTTATATTGGCAAAGTCATTACTCATTATCAACCTGTCATCCACATATAAGCAAACAATGACTATGTGATTTGGAACATTTTTAATGTACACACATTTATCACATTCGTTTATCTTAAAACCATTTGACAACATTGTTTGGTCAAATTTCGCATGCCATTGTTTGGGTGCTTGTTTTAGTCCCTAAAGGGACTTAACAAGTCAACATACCTTCTTTTCTTCATCTGGAACCACAAACCCTTCAGGTTGATCCATGTAGATTTCTTCCTCCAAATCTCCATTCAAGAAGGCCGTATTAACGTCCATTTGATGAACTTCAAGACCATACACTACAGCTAATGCTACTAACATCCGTATGGACGTAATTCTTGTAACTAGAGAGTATGTATCAAAGTAGTCAAGACCTTCTCGTTGTCTATACCCTTTGACTACAAGTCATGCCTTAAATTTATCAATAGTGTCATCATCTTTCATTTTTCTCTTAAAATTCCATTTAGAACCCAAAGGTTTATTTTCAGAAGGAAGATCAACCAATTCCCATGTATGGTTATTCAATATGGATTCTATTTTACTATTGACTGCCTCTTTCCAAAACAATGATTCCAAAGAAGACATAGCTTCTTTAAATGTTCGAGGCTCATTTTCCAATAAGAAAGTCACAAAATTTGGTCCAAATGAAGTAGACGTTCTTTGACGTTTACTACGTCTTGGATCCTCCTGATTAAATGTACTTTCTTTTGTTTATTCCCGAGATCGTTTAGATCCTTCACCAATCGACTCACATTCCTTTTTATATGGATATATATTTTTAAAGAACTCAGCATTACCTGATTCTATAACCGTATTATTATGGATGTCGGGATTTTCTGATTTATGAACCAGAAATCGATATGCTTTACTATTGGTCACATATCCTATGAAAACACAATCAACAGTTTTCAGTCCTATCTTTACTCTTTTGGGTTTAGGAACTTGCACTTTTGCCAAACACCCCCACACTTTAAAATAATTCAAGTTGGGCTTCATTCCTTTCCATTTTTCATATGGAATGAATTGTGTTTTGCTATGGGGTACTCGATTTAGTATCCGGTTAGCCGTAAGAACGGCTTCCCCCCACAAGTTCTGTGGCAAACCAGAACTTAACAACAATGCGTTCATCATCTCGTTTAATAAACGATTCTTTCTTTCCGCAATCCCATTGGATTGGGGAGTGTAAGGGGCTGTTGTTTGATGAATACTTCCATATTCTAAACATATTTCTTCAAAAGGAGATTCATATTCACCACCCCTATCATTTCTTATCATTTTGATTTTCTTGTTAAGTTGCGTTTCAACTTCATTTTTGTATTACTTGAATGCATCTATTGCTTCATCTTTACTATTAAGTAAGTAAACATAGCAATATCGAGTACTATCATCATTAAAAGTTATGAAATACTTATTTCCACCGCAAGATGGTATTGACTTCATGTCGCAAATATCTGTGTGAATTATGTCTAAAGGATTTGAATTCCTTTCAACTGACTTACAAGGATATTTAACATACTTAGATTCCACACATATTTGACATTTTGATTTGTCGCATTCAAACTTAGGCAATACTTCCAAGTTAATCATTTTCCGCAAGGTTTTATAATTGACATGACCCAAACGTATATGCCATAATTCATTTGACTCAAGTAAGTAAGATGAAGCTGAAATTTTATTATTATTCTCAACAACCATTATATTCAGCTTGAAAAGTTTCCTACAAACATTTCATTCTTACTTATTACAACCTTATCGGATACAAAAACATACTTAAAACCGTTCTTAACAAGAAGTCCAGCAGAGACTAAGTTCTTCCTAATCTCAGGAACATGAAGGACGTTATTCAAAGTCACCACCTTACCAGAAGTCATTTTCAGAAATATCTTCCCACATCCATTAATTTTGACCGTTGCAACATTTCCCATAGAAAGCGTCTCTTCGGGTCCAATAGGAGCATATGGAGCAATCGCTTCCCTAACAGCACAAACAAGGCGAGTGGCTCCAGAATCAATCCACCACTCCTTAGGATTTCCCACCGGGTTGCATTCAGAAAGCATAGCACAGAAGTCATCAACATCTTCGTGCTTTTCAACCATGTTTGCTTGACTCTTCTTCTTGTCTTTCTTCGGAGTACGACAATCTGCAGATTTGTGTCCAGCTTTCCCACAGTTGTAGCAATTTCCATTGAACCGCTTCTTGCTTGGGTTGCTTTTCTGTCCAGAAGCCCGCTTCCTCTTTCTCTTATTTTGAGAATTATCCTCAACATTGTTTTCTCCCATTATTGTTGAGTTTCCACGGCCTCTCTTTTCAGCAGCTTTGTTGTCTTCTTCGGTTCTCAACCGAACAATGAGATCTTCAAGCGACATCTCCTTGCGTTGTGTTTCAAGTAGTTTTTGAAGTCCTTCCGCAAAGGAGGCAACTTCTCAATCATCGCTGCTACTTGGAATGCTTAATTGATGATAAGACCTTCAACGAAAATTCTGTTAGTAAAAATACTAAAATTACTACTTTCAAGATCAGTATTAATTCGATTTATACCTTCAGCAAGGAGATCGTGAATAATCACTTGCAGTTCCTGGACTTGGGTAATTACAGACTTGCTATCTACCATTTTGTAGTTCAAAAACTTAGCGACAATGAATTTCTTCAACCCGATATCTTCAGTTTTGTATTTCTTTTCAAGTGCAGTCGACAATTCTTTTGACGTCTCCACACCACTGTAGATGTTATACAGATCGTTCTCCAGTCCGCTAAGAATATAATTCTTGCACAGAAAATCAGAATGCTTCCATGCCTCAATCACGAGAAAGCATTCATTCTCTGTATTTTCATCTGGCAGAACAGGAACATCTTCCTTGATGAACTTCTGTAGACTTAAAGTAGTCAAGTAGAAGAACATCGTGTGCTGCCACCGCTTGAAATCAATCCTAGAAAATTTTTCGGGTTCTTCCGCCGG
>NW_017678309.1:0-709 GCF_001879085.1 Nicotiana attenuata
TGGTATTTTTTGACATAGCCCATAGCACAATAGTCTAGAATAACCCAACACTGAGACAGCCAGTCTACACCCCAATATCATATCCAAAATCTAATATACCAAGCAAAGAAAGATCCACTCGAGCCACCAAATCCCAATAGCCGCTAACGGTACCAATACACACGATCCACAACCACTACATAGCCTGAACATGAGAACTCCCAGTCTCCAACTCCATATAGCACACGAATCACTGTACCTGATCCCAATTCCGCCATATGAATACATATTACATCTTAAGGACCCAATCATTCCATGAAAGATATTCTTGAAATTCCCCTGTGCCATCAAACAACTCAGACATCAGCAGTCGATCTAACAAGAAAGCGCCGCAATACTACCAAAGTATCATCAGTTAAGTCACATTACCCCTTTCCGAGACAAATACTCTCGTCAAATCACTTCCAATTAGCAGTATCATTTCCTTCGTTATCTGAGGCTACTCTTTACTTAAGAGTTTTATGAACTTCTTTTCAGAACTGAACTGTAACTCACCTAGCCAACAACTTCCACTGATCCCATTTGGAAGAAAATCATTACGCATTCCATGCTTCACATGCCCATAGAAGATATATACATCTCCAAACCACGGTGAAACCTAACAAGAATTCTTCCACAATTCCATTTGCACAAGCTAAACTGTCAGGACTGAATCCTTCTAACTAGACCA